>NC_140178.1:112007612-112190112 GCF_963971535.1 Notolepis coatsorum | reverse complement strand
CAAACTCGATTCTTGTACCGGATCTCCTCTCTGGTAAACAAGAATACCCTGAAGACTCTGGCAGGAGCACTCGTTCAAGGGTACTACGACTATGCTTGCACCTCATGGTACCAAAGCACCTCAAAGGCGCTAAAAATAAGATTACAAACATCACAAAACAAACTGGTCAGACTTCTACTTGAACTGACTCCTAGAACCCACCTCACCCCTGCCCACTTTGACAACCTAGGATGGCTTAGAGTAGACGACAGAGTACAGCAACTTGCAATGGGCCTGGTCTACAAGATACACTACGCGACCAAGGTACCCATGTACATGTCAAAATACTTCCCAAAGGTCAGTGAATACCACTATCACAACACCAGAGGGAGCTCCACAAATCATGTTAAACCCAGATTCGGCTCAAACAAGGGACTAAACACGTTTCGCAATTATGCCACATCAATGTGGAACGCCCTACCCAAAGCTGTAAAGGAATGTGAATCACTACCCACTTTCAAAAACACTCTCAAAGAACACCTACGGGAGACTGCAATTTGAAACTGGCCCCTACAAATGTCCTAACCCAGTTGTACAGTAAATGACCAAGTATGGCTTTGTCAGTATTTCAATGTACAGTGTGCAGTGTCCCCCCCCCCCACCTCCAATGTACAGCCCCCACCCACCCCCACAAAAAACGAATATTCTTCTCCGTACCATGAACCAAGTGAAGCCTGAGACCAGCTACCATATTACCGGTCTGGAAATAGCTAGGATGGACACAAACAACTTCATTCAACTGCCTGATGTGTTCACTCATAAAACCATGCCAGTTTCACAACACAATATTCCAAAACAACAGGACTTGTCACCATGGCCATATTTGAACCATATCACAATACCTGAAATAGACTCTGGCATTGACCTCCTCATTGGCACAAACGCCTCAAAGGTACTGGAACCCTGGGAGGTGGTCAATAGCCAGGCAGATAGACCATACGTTGTGAGGACCCTATTGGGGTGGGTCATCTATGGTCCCTTAAGAGGAGACAACACCATCAGGGGTGAGAATGGCTGCCCTGCTGCTGCTGTCAATAGAATATCTATTCTAAACACAGAGGAGTTACTTGTCAAACAGTACAACCAGGATTTCAGTGAAAGAGCCAGTTCTCAGAACGGAGGAAATGTCAAGAGAAGAGGTAAAATTCCTTGATATTGTAAACCACTCTGCAAGAATTAAAGCTGGACATTACTGTCTAAACTTACCTTTCAAACCTAAGAAAATCAAGACTGAAAACCACAAGAAGAAAGTCAAGAGAAGGAAACAGGATGATGAAGAGGACATCAAGCCCAAGAAGACAAAGAAGAAAGGAGTAGTGGCAGACGGAAAAAAGAAAGCCGAGAAGGAGCCTGAGGAGAAGTGGAAATGCAACCACAAGGACTCCTCTGACACAAAACACAGAGACAATAAGAAGGAAAGGAGGAAGCACAAAGATGGCGGCATGGACAAGCACAAGGACAAGGACAAGAGAAAGAGCAGAACCAAGATAGAAGTATCAGAAGAAGTGTGTGATTCATATCAGATTGTTGATTCTGTGGAGGATAAGCCAATATAATATATTTTATAGAGTTTATCTGAACACTGATCAAGGGTCTGAGAGAGGAAAGAAAGACAGAACATTTGAGAAGGATGACAACACTTCTAAAAAAGATGACAAACTACCAGCAAAGAGTGACACTCCTGTCAGGGATTCTGAGTCAGGAAAAGGAGAAGGAATTCCTCGAAAGGAAGACAGAACGGCCAATAAAGATGACGAGAGCGTCAAAAAACAGGAAGAAGAGGCTTCTTATGTGGTAGATTGTGTTGATGACCAGCCAACCACAGAACACCCTGAGAGGGGAAAGAAGAACACCACCACAAAGACATATGATAGAATGTCTGGAAAAGAGGAGAAACCAACAAGTAAGAGCAAGGAAACTAAGGAAGCATCCAAAACGGAGGAAGAAAAGGAAGCTATGTATGAGATAATGGATTCTGTGGAGGATGAACCAGTAGAAGACAATCTGACCAACACAGAGGGGTCTGATAGAGGAAAGAAGGAAAGCACAAGTACAAAAGAAGATAGTGCAGCTACCACTGGACAAATCCATTTTCTAGATAGCACTACAGTGCTTATGAAACTAAAAACTTTTTCAAACATTTGTAGTGTAGTGGTTTTTGATAGAACATAAATCCTAAACTGTATTGAATCTTTTATTCCCAATAGAAAAGGTCATAAGATTAAGCTTTGATCAGAAAACAGCTGCCTTTATTAGTCAATGCAAGAACCCTCACAACAGGTTGTGTGCCGGCTGTAAAAGATAAAGAAACTGTTTGAACAAGCTTCCTTCTTCCCCTTCGGGAGTGCTAGAACAAAGGAGCCACCTGGCTCCTTTAGGGTGGGACAGGAAGGATTTCAGATAAGCCCTAGCTAACACAATGAGATGATGAGGTCACATGAAGTTGTTATCAGCTGCTTCGCGGCCTAGGGACACAAGGACAGTCAACTGTTCTGAGTAGTATGAAAAGTCTCAAATAGGAATTATAGTTAAATAACTTATGTGTGTTTACTGAGGTAGAATGTTTACCATCAATGTGAGACTGTTAGGCTGGAGCTTGGTAAATCATGGAGGAACATATTATTAATGAACGCTAAAGTATAAACTGTATAAAAGAGATATTGATGTAAGTTAAAAGAATGATTAGGCCTGTTAGCTATTCACTGAAAGTCAGCAGACTGTGTTACAGACTTAAATCCCCTGCAAAGTAAAACTAGTTTCACATAGGGTGAAACTAGGCTTTATGGTATCAGACTGTGTTCAAATATGATATCTCTGTGTTTAGGTAATCAATTGCAATTCGAATATATATATTGTGAGATCAATAACCCAAGTATTAGGTTGTTAGACGGTGTTTGTTCTTTGACTGGAAAACAAAGGAAATATAGAGTTGGCTGTGAAGCCAACCTCCTATTTCACATTCAAACTTAGTAGGCCTGGGATTGGAGGAAAACATCTGATGATGTCACTTTGGTGACGTCACGCAGAGACTCCAGGCTTTTGATATAAGAGGGGGTGTGGTGACGATGTCGAGGAGACTCTGAAACGAAACCACCAAGGAACCACACCCACCTCTTCACACAGGAGACGACGACGCGGAAGCAGAGGAGCAGAACAAAGAAGAACATTTTTGGAGGGAGAACAGACTTTGCTTTGTTCATCAGCCAGCGAACAAAGCCCATCAACAACTTATCAACTCTACTTTAATATTAGTCTGATATAAGGGATCTGTGGCTTAGTACTTGAATACCCTTATATCATTGCAGAATCCATTTTTCATTGTAATTACACTCTTAACTTTTAATTAAAACAGATGCTGTTTACCTCCTTCTCCTCTCCATTTCTCCTGCTGCTCCGCTGGTCGTCAAACAAAGACCTCCCGGACTTTGTTTAAAGTACTTTCCAGGGCTTTAAAGGTTTTAAACACAACGTAGAGCAGATTAGAAGATTAGGTTCTGATTAAATCAGAACAATTAGCCCAGAAAAGTACTACATTTGGTGCTGTGACCGGAGGACCAGAAGCGACTCGGATGAGAATTTCTTTTTTCTCCTCATTCTTCAAACTCAACGAACGACCAGAGCTGCCGGACGACAGCTTCGAACCTGGGAAATAGGTGAGTGATGGGTCGCTCAGTTCGAACAAAGGGGTTGACAAAGTTAGAGCCTCATATAGGACATATATATGAAGAAGCGTTAGAAACCACTCATATTGAAATATATGAGCACGTTGGAAGCCTCATATAGGACATATATATGAAGAAGCGTTAGAAACCACTCATATAGAAATATATGAGAATGTTGGAAGCCTCGTATAGGACATATATATGAAGAACAACTGTTTTAACAGCATGATCAAAGCGTTGAACTGCAGTGGATGAAACGTTTATTGAATCGTGAACGCGGTATATCTGGAGTGGCAAGTTTGACTGGGCGCATTTTGGGTAATGAAAAACCTATTCATATTGACCTGGAACAGGGCGCGGATAAGGTGGCAATTTTTTTACATATCGAGGCGATGAGTGAATTGTGTGTCTATGCTAGTTTGGTGGAGCAGGATCTGGGCCTGGAACCATGACTCAAACGGCAAAGCGGCGCGGAGACTGGTCCATCGACGAGGTATAGGGTCGTTAATACACAAATTCAACATTATTTGGATCATGTAAATCAGAATGATTAAGAGCGAAATAGATCAGTGTGATAAATAGGGGACACGTTATGCGATTACAGGAAAGAAACGAGTTAATTAATGTGAGCGAGGGCTAGCTGGTGAGACGAGGTTGTAACATATTTTTCAGGGATAAGCGTTGTGACCTCAATTCGACGAAGCGTGGTATCTGCGTTAAATATCGACCGAACTAAATGAAGAAAAAATGCCCGCTTTAGGACATATTCGAACGGATCAAAATGGCGAGCAGGGTTGTCCAACAAATTGAGATGTGGATTACAAAAAACCCAAAAGTCAAAGAAGATTCTTTTTAGTACGTACACACTCCAGGACATATTATGAGACTCGTCCGCTGTAATAAAGGGCGAACAAAATAGTACTTTAATAAAGTGTTGGTTCAAAATACTGGTTGTAATCTTAAACGTTCAGTACAGTTAAAGTTATTGAATAAAGTAAAACAAAATGTGAATTTTTTAAAATAGCCGCGCGGACGTTCTAATAACAATAGCAAGAGGTCAAGATCTGAATGGATATTTATGTTTTTATTTGTGGTCAGGTGTGGCAATATTATGTATGTTTGAATGATGGCTATGGTTAGGAATGATTGACGAAACGTGAGAGCTTATTGTTGTATTATTATGAAATTTTGATGACCAAACAGCCGTGGGGAAATGTGATAGTTGAACGCCGGTTTTTTCGAGGGCCGTTGGAACACGGCAGCAGTTAGCTGCTACATTAGCCTAGGGGGCGACCGGGGAATACTAGTGACGAAGCGGCGTAGTTTCGAGTGTATAAAGTCGATCGGTAGTATCATGGGACTACGGGGATGTGTAAGGCACTTTAAAAAATTTCAAATTCGACGCGGATAAAGTAGTTGTTTATTATATTAAGGGATCGGAATGGAGTGAAAGTTTGACCCGGAAGTTGTCCTGGGCACTGCGGAAACGAAGGCGGCGGGGTCAAGCTAGTGTTTTGAGAGAGCCTGTGTGATGTAAGGTTTTTATTTTTTGATTAAATCTGTACACTGGCGTTTTGAGAGGATTAGAGTTCTGTTGTGGGGAAAGTGGTGTTGCGTTAACATTGCGAGGTGTCGGCCCGCGCGGCGAAATGGGACAATGGGCCGTTGGGGAACGTTATTATGGTGTTGTGGCGGAAGCTAAGCTAATGCTAACTAGCCGCGCTAACGGCTAAGCGGTCGCCGGTGGTGACGTCATAAGGGTGCGTGGAGCGGGGGACGGGCGGGCTCTGCGCTGTGCTAAAGCTAACGAAGCTAATATGCTAAGCTACCTGTGCTAACGGCATAGCATGACGAGACTCTTAGAAAGTCTCGCGATGCGCGGCCAGTTTAGGTGGAGCGCCGTGGTAGCCATTTTAGACGGGGCGAGGGGTAATGATTATAAGGGATTATTATTTTCAAAGCGATGTGGTTGGAACTGCACTAGGGGGCGGTAGAGGCATATTTAGACTCCCGTCTTGAGCAGATGCAGGAAGCGTTTAGCAGCTGCAGTTTGTCGTGTGTGGCTGTGTTACATTGAAAGGATGGTTGAAAATATGTCCCTCTTTTAGAACCCCCCCCCCCCCCCGCTCTCGCTCGCTCTCCCACTCTCTCCCTTTCTCTCTCTTCTCTCCCTAAACCCCCCCCTCTCTCCCTCTTTCCCTCTTTCTCTCCACACCCCCCTCCCTCTCTCTCTCCCTCTTTCCCTCTCTCTATCCACACTCTCCCTCCTCTCCCTATTTCTCCCTCTCTCCCTCCCTCTCTCTCTCCCTCTCCACACCCCCCCCCCCTCTCTCTCTCTCTCTCCCTCTTTATCCCCATCTCTCTCTCTTTTCTCTCTTCTCTCCCTCTTTGCGATCTTCTTTGAGGAAAAAGTGGAGAACATCCGCAGCTCCTTCTCCCAACCCCCACCCATTCCAAATGCTGAATCGAGAACCTCATCCTTCACTCTGTCATCTTTCTCTCCCATTACAGAAGCCGAGACCCTGACACTGGTAACGTCGAACCGCCCGACTACATGCCAGCTGGACCGGCTACCTTCCCCACTCCTCCAGACCATAGCACCAGACATCCTCCCATTCCTAACTGCAACCATCAACTCCTCACTCGACTCAGGGGTGGTCCCCACCTCCCTAAAACAAGCCAGAGTCACGCCCCTCATAAAAAAACCATCCCTGAACCCTACCGTCATAGGCAACTACCGTCCTGTCTCTCTTCTCTCCTTCCTTTCTAAAACACTTGAACGTGCTGTATCCAACCAACTTACTGCTTATCTCTTACAGAATGACCTCCTAGACCCTAATCAGTCAGGCTTCAGAACTGGTCACTCCACAGAGACAGCCCTCATTGCGGTCACAGAGGCACTTCACTTAGCAAAAGCGAAAGGCCTCTCCTCTGTCCTGATTCTCCTAGATCTATCTGCAGCCTTCGACACAGTCAACCACCAGATCCTCCTCGCGGCCCTCGCAGGAATGGGAGTGGCTGGCTCTGCGCTGACATGGTTGTCATCATACCTCAATGACCGCTCCTACCAAGTGTCATGGAGAGGGACCCTGTCGGCCACCCGCCCCCTGCGGACGGGTGTCCCCCAGGGCTCGGTTTTAGGACCCCTTCTCTTCTCCCTCTACACTAAATCACTGGGTAACATTATCACGTCTCATGGCTTCTCCTACCACTGTTATGCCGACGATACTCAACTCTTCCTCTCCTTCCCTCCCTCAGATATCCACATCTCTGAGCGGATCTCGGCCTGTCTGTCCGACATCTCCGCCTGGATGACGACCAACCACCTCAAACTGAACCTAAGCAAAACAGAATTGCTCCACCTGCCGGCCAAATCCTCCCCCCTGACCGACCTTTCCATCACAGTCGAGAATGCAGCTGTGACCGCGTCCCCGACCGCCAAGAACCTTGGTGTTGTCCTCGACGACCAGTTGAACTTCTCTGCTCACATCGCAGCGACAACCAGAACCTGCCGATTCCTCCTGAGCAACGTCAGAAGGATCCGCCCCTTCCTGACAAAAGAATCCACCCAACTCCTCGTCCAATCAACAGTCATCTCCCGCCTCGACTACTGCAACGCACTGCTCGCTGGCCTCCCGGCCACTGCCACTAAGCCTCTTCAACTCATTCAGAACGCAGCGGCCCGCCTGATCTCAAACCTACCGAAGTCGGCCCATGTCACCCCACTTCTTAGGGACCTGCACTGGCTCCCCATTGCTGCACGAATTCGCTTCAAGGCCCTCGACCTAGCATACCGTGCGGCAAAGGGAACTGCTCCCGCCTACCTCCGGTCAATGGTCTCTAACTACACACCCTCAAGACCCCTACGCTCTGCTTCTTCTGGCCGCCTCAGACCTACTCCTATCCAAGCTCCGGGAGGGTCATCAAAGAGAAGTCGCCTATTCTCAGTCCTTGCCCCACAATGGTGGAATGAACTACCCACCCCAGTTAGGACAGCCAAAACACGTCCAATCTTTCGCCGTCGACTAAAGACGCACTTCTTCAACCATTATCTGAATTAAAAAAAAAAAAAAAAAAGAAAGTCAGCAGACTGTGTTACAGACTTAAATCCCCTGCAAAGTAAAACTAGTTTCACATAGGGTGAAACTAGGCTTTATGGTATCAGACTGTGTTCAAATATGATATCTCTGTGTTTAGGTAATCAATTGCAATTCGAATATATATATTGTGAGATCAATAACCCAAGTATTAGGTTGTTAGACGGTGTTTGTTCTTTGACTGGAAAACAAAGGAAATATAGAGTTGGCTGTGAAGCCAACCTCCTATTTCACATTCAAACTTAGTAGGCCTGGGATTGGAGGAAAACATCTGATGATGTCACTTTGGTGACGTCACGCAGAGACTCCAGGCTTTTGATATAAGAGGGGGTGTGGTGACGATGTCGAGGAGACTCTGAAACGAAACCACCAAGGAACCACACCCACCTCTTCACACAGGAGACGACGACGCGGAAGCAGAGGAGCAGAACAAAGAAGAACATTTTTGGAGGGAGAACAGACTTTGCTTTGTTCATCAGCCAGCGAACAAAGCCCATCAACAACTTATCAACTCTACTTTAATATTAGTCTGATATAAGGGATCTGTGGCTTAGTACTTGAATACCCTTATATCATTGCAGAATCCATTTTTCATTGTAATTACACTCTTAACTTTTAATTAAAACAGATGCTGTTTACCTCCTTCTCCTCTCCATTTCTCCTGCTGCTCCGCTGGTCGTCAAACAAAGACCTCCCGGACTTTGTTTAAAGTACTTTCCAGGGCTTTAAAGGTTTTAAACACAACGTAGAGCAGATTAGAAGATTAGGTTCTGATTAAATCAGAACAATTAGCCCAGAAAAGTACTACATTTGGTGCTGTGACCGGAGGACCAGAAGCGACTCGGATGAGAATTTCTTTTTTCTCCTCATTCTTCAAACTCAACGAACGACCAGAGCTGCCGGACGACAGCTTCGAACCTGGGAAATAGGTGAGTGATGGGTCGCTCAGTTCGAACAAAGGGGTTGACAAAGTTAGAGCCTCATATAGGACATATATATGAAGAAGCGTTAGAAACCACTCATATTGAAATATATGAGCACGTTGGAAGCCTCATATAGGACATATATATGAAGAAGCGTTAGAAACCACTCATATAGAAATATATGAGAATGTTGGAAGCCTCGTATAGGACATATATATGAAGAACAACTGTTTTAACAGCATGATCAAAGCGTTGAACTGCAGTGGATGAAACGTTTATTGAATCGTGAACGCGGTATATCTGGAGTGGCAAGTTTGACTGGGCGCATTTTGGGTAATGAAAAACCTATTCATATTGACCTGGAACAGGGCGCGGATAAGGTGGCAATTTTTTTACATATCGAGGCGATGAGTGAATTGTGTGTCTATGCTAGTTTGGTGGAGCAGGATCTGGGCCTGGAACCATGACTCAAACGGCAAAGCGGCGCGGAGACTGGTCCATCGACGAGGTATAGGGTCGTTAATACACAAATTCAACATTATTTGGATCATGTAAATCAGAATGATTAAGAGCGAAATAGATCAGTGTGATAAATAGGGGACACGTTATGCGATTACAGGAAAGAAACGAGTTAATTAATGTGAGCGAGGGCTAGCTGGTGAGACGAGGTTGTAACATATTTTTCAGGGATAAGCGTTGTGACGTCAATTCGACGAAGCGTGGTATCTGCGTTAAATATCGACCGAACTAAATGAAGAAAAAATGCCCGCTTTAGGACATATTCGAACGGATCAAAATGGCGAGCAGGGTTGTCCAACAAATTGAGATGTGGATTACAAAAAACCCAAAAGTCAAAGAAGATTCTTTTTAGTACGTACACACTCCAGGACATATTATGAGACTCGTCCGCTGTAATAAAGGGCGAACAAAATAGTACTTTAATAAAGTGTTGGTTCAAAATACTGGTTGTAATCTTAAACGTTCAGTACAGTTAAAGTTATTGAATAAAGTAAAACAAAATGTGAATTTTTTAAAATAGCCGCGCGGACGTTCTAATAACAATAGCAAGAGGTCAAGATCTGAATGGATATTTATGTTTTTATTTGTGGTCAGGTGTGGCAATATTATGTATGTTTGAATGATGGCTATGGTTAGGAATGATTG
Organism: Notolepis coatsorum; assembly: GCF_963971535.1. Taxonomy (NCBI): domain Eukaryota; kingdom Metazoa; phylum Chordata; class Actinopteri; order Aulopiformes; family Paralepididae; genus Notolepis; species Notolepis coatsorum. The sequence goes on along the minus strand of NC_140178.1, from coordinate 112,180,227 downwards.
ACGAAACGTGAGAGCTTATTGTTGTATTATTATGAAATTTTGATGACCAAACAGCCGTGGGGAAATGTGATAGTTGAACGCCGGTTTTTTCGAGGGCCGTTGGAACACGGCAGCAGTTAGCTGCTACATTAGCCTAGGGGGCGACCGGGGAATACTAGTGACGAAGCGGCGTAGTTTCGAGTGTATAAAGTCGATCGGTAGTATCATGGGACTACGGGGATGTGTAAGGCACTTTAAAAAATTTCAAATTCGACGCGGATAAAGTAGTTGTTTATTATATTAAGGGATCGGAATGGAGTGAAAGTTTGACCCGGAAGTTGTCCTGGGCACTGCGGAAACGAAGGCGGCGGGGTCAAGCTAGTGTTTTGAGAGAGCCTGTGTGATGTAAGGTTTTTATTTTTTGATTAAATCTGTACACTGGCGTTTTGAGAGGATTAGAGTTCTGTTGTGGGGAAAGTGGTGTTGCGTTAACATTGCGAGGTGTCGGCCCGCGCGGCGAAATGGGACAATGGGCCGTTGGGGAACGTTATTATGGTGTTGTGGCGGAAGCTAAGCTAATGCTAACTAGCCGCGCTAACGGCTAAGCGGTCGCCGGTGGTGACGTCATAAGGGTGCGTGGAGCGGGGGACGGGCGGGCTCTGCGCTGTGCTAAAGCTAACGAAGCTAATATGCTAAGCTACCTGTGCTAACGGCATAGCATGACGAGACTCTTAGAAAGTCTCGCGATGCGCGGCCAGTTTAGGTGGAGCGCCGTGGTAGCCATTTTAGACGGGGCGAGGGGTAATGATTATAAGGGATTATTATTTTCAAAGCGATGTGGTTGGAACTGCACTAGGGGGCGGTAGAGGCATATTTAGACTCCCGTCTTGAGCAGATGCAGGAAGCGTTTAGCAGCTGCAGTTTGTCGTGTGTGGCTGTGTTACATTGAAAGGATGGTTGAAAATATGTCCCTCTTTTAGAACCCCCCCCCCCCCCCGCTCTCGCTCGCTCTCCCACTCTCTCCCTTTCTCTCTCTTCTCTCCCTAAACCCCCCCCTCTCTCCCTCTTTCCCTCTTTCTCTCCACACCCCCCTCCCTCTCTCTCTCCCTCTTTCCCTCTCTCTATCCACACTCTCCCTCCTCTCCCTATTTCTCCCTCTCTCCCTCCCTCTCTCTCTCCCTCTCCACACCCCCCCCCCCTCTCTCTCTCTCTCTCCCTCTTTATCCCCATCTCTCTCTCTTTTCTCTCTTCTCTCCCTCTTTGCGATCTTCTTTGAGGAAAAAGTGGAGAACATCCGCAGCTCCTTCTCCCAACCCCCACCCATTCCAAATGCTGAATCGAGAACCTCATCCTTCACTCTGTCATCTTTCTCTCCCATTACAGAAGCCGAGACCCTGACACTGGTAACGTCGAACCGCCCGACTACATGCCAGCTGGACCGGCTACCTTCCCCACTCCTCCAGACCATAGCACCAGACATCCTCCCATTCCTAACTGCAACCATCAACTCCTCACTCGACTCAGGGGTGGTCCCCACCTCCCTAAAACAAGCCAGAGTCACGCCCCTCATAAAAAAACCATCCCTGAACCCTACCGTCATAGGCAACTACCGTCCTGTCTCTCTTCTCTCCTTCCTTTCTAAAACACTTGAACGTGCTGTATCCAACCAACTTACTGCTTATCTCTTACAGAATGACCTCCTAGACCCTAATCAGTCAGGCTTCAGAACTGGTCACTCCACAGAGACAGCCCTCATTGCGGTCACAGAGGCACTTCACTTAGCAAAAGCGAAAGGCCTCTCCTCTGTCCTGATTCTCCTAGATCTATCTGCAGCCTTCGACACAGTCAACCACCAGATCCTCCTCGCGGCCCTCGCAGGAATGGGAGTGGCTGGCTCTGCGCTGACATGGTTGTCATCATACCTCAATGACCGCTCCTACCAAGTGTCATGGAGAGGGACCCTGTCGGCCACCCGCCCCCTGCGGACGGGTGTCCCCCAGGGCTCGGTTTTAGGACCCCTTCTCTTCTCCCTCTACACTAAATCACTGGGTAACATTATCACGTCTCATGGCTTCTCCTACCACTGTTATGCCGACGATACTCAACTCTTCCTCTCCTTCCCTCCCTCAGATATCCACATCTCTGAGCGGATCTCGGCCTGTCTGTCCGACATCTCCGCCTGGATGACGACCAACCACCTCAAACTGAACCTAAGCAAAACAGAATTGCTCCACCTGCCGGCCAAATCCTCCCCCCTGACCGACCTTTCCATCACAGTCGAGAATGCAGCTGTGACCGCGTCCCCGACCGCCAAGAACCTTGGTGTTGTCCTCGACGACCAGTTGAACTTCTCTGCTCACATCGCAGCGACAACCAGAACCTGCCGATTCCTCCTGAGCAACGTCAGAAGGATCCGCCCCTTCCTGACAAAAGAATCCACCCAACTCCTCGTCCAATCAACAGTCATCTCCCGCCTCGACTACTGCAACGCACTGCTCGCTGGCCTCCCGGCCACTGCCACTAAGCCTCTTCAACTCATTCAGAACGCAGCGGCCCGCCTGATCTCAAACCTACCGAAGTCGGCCCATGTCACCCCACTTCTTAGGGACCTGCACTGGCTCCCCATTGCTGCACGAATTCGCTTCAAGGCCCTCGACCTAGCATACCGTGCGGCAAAGGGAACTGCTCCCGCCTACCTCCGGTCAATGGTCTCTAACTACACACCCTCAAGACCCCTACGCTCTGCTTCTTCTGGCCGCCTCAGACCTACTCCTATCCAAGCTCCGGGAGGGTCATCAAAGAGAAGTCGCCTATTCTCAGTCCTTGCCCCACAATGGTGGAATGAACTACCCACCCCAGTTAGGACAGCCAAAACACGTCCAATCTTTCGCCGTCGACTAAAGACGCACTTCTTCAACCATTATCTGAATTAAAAAAAAAAAAAAAAAAGAAAGTCAGCAGACTGTGTTACAGACTTAAATCCCCTGCAAAGTAAAACTAGTTTCACATAGGGTGAAACTAGGCTTTATGGTATCAGACTGTGTTCAAATATGATATCTCTGTGTTTAGGTAATCAATTGCAATTCGAATATATATATTGTGAGATCAATAACCCAAGTATTAGGTTGTTAGACGGTGTTTGTTCTTTGACTGGAAAACAAAGGAAATATAGAGTTGGCTGTGAAGCCAACCTCCTATTTCACATTCAAACTTAGTAGGCCTGGGATTGGAGGAAAACATCTGATGATGTCACTTTGGTGACGTCACGCAGAGACTCCAGGCTTTTGATATAAGAGGGGGTGTGGTGACGATGTCGAGGAGACTCTGAAACGAAACCACCAAGGAACCACACCCACCTCTTCACACAGGAGACGACGACGCGGAAGCAGAGGAGCAGAACAAAGAAGAACATTTTTGGAGGGAGAACAGACTTTGCTTTGTTCATCAGCCAGCGAACAAAGCCCATCAACAACTTATCAACTCTACTTTAATATTAGTCTGATATAAGGGATCTGTGGCTTAGTACTTGAATACCCTTATATCATTGCAGAATCCATTTTTCATTGTAATTACACTCTTAACTTTTAATTAAAACAGATGCTGTTTACCTCCTTCTCCTCTCCATTTCTCCTGCTGCTCCGCTGGTCGTCAAACAAAGACCTCCCGGACTTTGTTTAAAGTACTTTCCAGGGCTTTAAAGGTTTTAAACACAACGTAGAGCAGATTAGAAGATTAGGTTCTGATTAAATCAGAACAATTAGCCCAGAAAAGTACTACATTTGGTGCTGTGACCGGAGGACCAGAAGCGACTCGGATGAGAATTTCTTTTTTCTCCTCATTCTTCAAACTCAACGAACGACCAGAGCTGCCGGACGACAGCTTCGAACCTGGGAAATAGGTGAGTGATGGGTCGCTCAGTTCGAACAAAGGGGTTGACAAAGTTAGAGCCTCATATAGGACATATATATGAAGAAGCGTTAGAAACCACTCATATTGAAATATATGAGCACGTTGGAAGCCTCATATAGGACATATATATGAAGAAGCGTTAGAAACCACTCATATAGAAATATATGAGAATGTTGGAAGCCTCGTATAGGACATATATATGAAGAACAACTGTTTTAACAGCATGATCAAAGCGTTGAACTGCAGTGGATGAAACGTTTATTGAATCGTGAACGCGGTATATCTGGAGTGGCAAGTTTGACTGGGCGCATTTTGGGTAATGAAAAACCTATTCATATTGACCTGGAACAGGGCGCGGATAAGGTGGCAATTTTTTTACATATCGAGGCGATGAGTGAATTGTGTGTCTATGCTAGTTTGGTGGAGCAGGATCTGGGCCTGGAACCATGACTCAAACGGCAAAGCGGCGCGGAGACTGGTCCATCGACGAGGTATAGGGTCGTTAATACACAAATTCAACATTATTTGGATCATGTAAATCAGAATGATTAAGAGCGAAATAGATCAGTGTGATAAATAGGGGACACGTTATGCGATTACAGGAAAGAAACGAGTTAATTAATGTGAGCGAGGGCTAGCTGGTGAGACGAGGTTGTAACATATTTTTCAGGGATAAGCGTTGTGACGTCAATTCGACGAAGCGTGGTATCTGCGTTAAATATCGACCGAACTAAATGAAGAAAAAATGCCCGCTTTAGGACATATTCGAACGGATCAAAATGGCGAGCAGGGTTGTCCAACAAATTGAGATGTGGATTACAAAAAACCCAAAAGTCAAAGAAGATTCTTTTTAGTACGTACACACTCCAGGACATATTATGAGACTCGTCCGCTGTAATAAAGGGCGAACAAAATAGTACTTTAATAAAGTGTTGGTTCAAAATACTGGTTGTAATCTTAAACGTTCAGTACAGTTAAAGTTATTGAATAAAGTAAAACAAAATGTGAATTTTTTAAAATAGCCGCGCGGACGTTCTAATAACAATAGCAAGAGGTCAAGATCTGAATGGATATTTATGTTTTTATTTGTGGTCAGGTGTGGCAATATTATGTATGTTTGAATGATGGCTATGGTTAGGAATGATTGACGAAACGTGAGAGCTTATTGTTGTATTATTATGAAATTTTGATGACCAAACAGCCGTGGGGAAATGTGATAGTTGAACGCCGGTTTTTTCGAGGGCCGTTGGAACACGGCAGCAGTTAGCTGCTACATTAGCCTAGGGGGCGACCGGGGAATACTAGTGACGAAGCGGCGTAGTTTCGAGTGTATAAAGTCGATCGGTAGTATCATGGGACTACGGGGATGTGTAAGGCACTTTAAAAAATTTCAAATTCGACGCGGATAAAGTAGTTGTTTATTATATTAAGGGATCGGAATGGAGTGAAAGTTTGACCCGGAAGTTGTCCTGGGCACTGCGGAAACGAAGGCGGCGGGGTCAAGCTAGTGTTTTGAGAGAGCCTGTGTGATGTAAGGTTTTTATTTTTTGATTAAATCTGTACACTGGCGTTTTGAGAGGATTAGAGTTCTGTTGTGGGGAAAGTGGTGTTGCGTTAACATTGCGAGGTGTCGGCCCACGCGGCGAAATGGGACAATGGGCCGTTGGGGAACGTTATTATGGTGTTGTGGCGGAAGCTAAGCTAATGCTAACTAGCCGCGCTAACGGCTAAGCGGTCGCCGGTGGTGACGTCATAAGGGTGCGTGGAGCGGGGGACGGGCGGGCTCTGCGCTGTGCTAAAGCTAACGAAGCTAATATGCTAAGCTACCTGTGCTAACGGCATAGCATGACGAGACTCTTAGAAAGTCTCGCGATGCGCGGCCAGTTTAGGTGGAGCGCCGTGGTAGCCATTTTAGACGGGGCGAGGGGTAATGATTATAAGGGATTATTATTTTCAAAGCGATGTGGTTGGAACTGCACTAGGGGGCGGTAGAGGCATATTTAGACTCCCGTCTTGAGCAGATGCAGGAAGCGTTTAGCAGCTGCAGTTTGTCGTGTGTGGCTGTGTTACATTGAAAGGATGGTTGAAAATATGTCCCTCTTTTAGAACCCCCCCCCCCCCGCTCTCGCTCGCTCTCCCACTCTCTCCCTTTGTCTCTCTTCTCTCCCTAAACCCCCCCCTCTCTCCCTCTTTCCCTCTTTCTCTCCACACCCCCCTCCCTCTCTCTCTCCCTCTTTCCCTCTCTCTATCCACACTCTCCCTCCTCTCCCTATTTCTCCCTCTCTCCCTCCCTCTCTCTCTCCCTCTCCACACCCCCCCCCCCCTCTCTCTCTCTCTCTCCCTCTTTATCCCCATCTCTCTCTCTTTTCTCTCTTCTCTCCCTCTTTGCGATCTTCTTTGAGGAAAAAGTGGAGAACATCCGCAGCTCCTTCTCCCAACCCCCACCCATTCCAAATGCTGAATCGAGAACCTCATCCTTCACTCTGTCATCTTTCTCTCCCATTACAGAAGCCGAGACCCTGACACTGGTAACGTCGAACCGCCCGACTACATGCCAGCTGGACCGGCTACCTTCCCCACTCCTCCAGACCATAGCACCAGACATCCTCCCATTCCTAACTGCAACCATCAACTCCTCACTCGACTCGGGGGTGGTCCCCACCTCCCTAAAACAAGCCAGAGTCACGCCCCTCATAAAAAAACCATCCCTGAACCCTACCGTCATAGGCAACTACCGTCCTGTCTCTCTTCTCTCCTTCCTTTCTAAAACACTTGAACGTGCTGTATCCAACCAACTTACTGCTTATCTCTTACAGAATGACCTCCTAGACCCTAATCAGTCAGGCTTCAGAACTGGTCACTCCACAGAGACAGCCCTCATTGCGGTCACAGAGGCACTTCACTTAGCAAAAGCGAAAGGCCTCTCCTCTGTCCTGATTCTCCTAGATCTATCTGCAGCCTTCGACACAGTCAACCACCAGATCCTCCTCGCGGCCCTCGCAGGAATGGGAGTGGCTGGCTCTGCGCTGACATGGTTGTCATCATACCTCAATGACCGCTCCTACCAAGTGTCATGGAGAGGGACCCTGTCGGCCACCCGCCCCCTGCGGACGGGTGTCCCCCAGGGCTCGGTTTTAGGACCCCTTCTCTTCTCCCTCTACACTAAATCACTGGGTAACATTATCACGTCTCATGGCTTCTCCTACCACTGTTATGCCGACGATACTCAACTCTTCCTCTCCTTCCCTCCCTCAGATATCCACGTCTCTGAGCGGATCTCGGCCTGTCTGTCCGACATCTCCGCCTGGATGACGACCAACCACCTCAAACTGAACCTAAGCAAAACAGAATTGCTCCACCTGCCGGCCAAATCCTCCCCCCTGACCGACCTTTCCATCACAGTCGAGAATGCAGCTGTGACCGCGTCCCCGACCGCCAAGAACCTTGGTGTTGTCCTCGACGACCAGTTGAACTTCTCTGCTCACATCGCAGCGACAACCAGAACCTGCCGATTCCTCCTGAGCAACGTCAGAAGGATCCGCCCCTTCCTGACAAAAGAATCCACCCAACTCCTCGTCCAATCAACAGTCATCTCCCGCCTCGACTACTGCAACGCACTGCTCGCTGGCCTCCCGGCCACTGCCACTAAGCCTCTTCAACTCATTCAGAACGCAGCGGCCCGCCTGATCTCAAACCTACCGAAGTCGGCCCATGTCACCCCACTTCTTAGGGACCTGCACTGGCTCCCCATTGCTGCACGAATTCGCTTCAAGGCCCTCGACCTAGCATACCGTGCGGCAAAGGGAACTGCTCCCGCCTACCTCCGGTCAATGGTCTCTAACTACACACCCTCAAGACCCCTACGCTCTGCTTCTTCTGGCCGCCTCAGACCTACTCCTATCCAAGCTCCGGGAGGGTCATCAAAGAGAAGTCGCCTATTCTCAGTCCTTGCCCCACAATGGTGGAATGAACTACCCACCCCAGTTAGGACAGCCAAAACACGTCCAATCTTTCGCCGTCGACTAAAGACGCACTTCTTCAACCATTATCTGAATTAAAAAAAAAAAAAAAAAGAAAAAAAAAAAATCTAACCCTAACTAACCATACTGTCATGCACTTGTCCTAATAAACTAACCTACACTGTAGCACTCAACACTTTGGCGAACATTGTTACTCAGCTGATAGAGTTGTGCCCTTCCTGATGGCCTGTCGTACAGAACTTGTAAGTCGCTTTGGATAAAAGCGTCAGCTAAATGACTAAATGTAAATGTAAATGTAAATGTAAACCCCCCCTCTCTCCCTCTTTCCCTCTTTCTCTCTCCCTCTTTCCCTCCCTCCTCTCCCTCTCTCTCCCTCCCTCTCTCTCTCCCTCTCCACACCCCCCCCTCTCTCTCTCCCTCTCCACACCCCCCCCTCTCTCTCTCCCTCTCCCTCTTTCTCCCCCTCTCTCTCTCTTTTCTCTCTTCTCTCCCTAAACCCCCCCCTCTCTCCCTCTTTCCCTCTTTCTCTCTCCCTCTTTCCCTCCTTCTCCCTCTCTCTCTCTCCCTCTCTCTCCCTCCCCCTCACTCCCCACATCTCTCCCTATTTCTCTCTCCCCTCCCCCCCTCAATCTCTCTCCCACTCTCTCTTTCTCTCTATGGGACAGTTGATGCTCCCGTCCTGGTTGGAAGATCATTCTTTAAGAGTGGGGTCATTTGACGAGTGGGGTGGCCGTTTATGTGGCACAGGCTATATTGTAATGAGGGGTTATATGGACGAGGAATCTCGCTTAAAGGTATCCCTCCTCCACCTCTCTTCCATTTTCTCTTCCCCCCCATGGCCCCCCAACTCGCTCTCTCTTTCTCTCCTATTTGGACTTGTTTATTGTTTATTGTTATTCTCTGTAGGTTTCAAATGCAATTTATTGTTCGTTTTTGGGAGTTTCTAGTGCTGGTAGTGGTATTGGCCGGCGGTGGGCCATACTCTCTGGCTCTCACCAGGTCTCCGTGCCAGTGGGTTGGATGTTGCGTTCATGATGGTGGGCCGTAAGTCGGAGCATGCTTTGAGGACAGGTTAGGGACTCTCCACGCAGATGGATCTGCGTGTGGGGGGTCACTCTGCTCGGCTGCACCTGCGATGGCGGTGTTGGTAGACAGATCGTCGTGGCTCGCTGTCTGCCTCCACGCATTGACGGGGATGCGCTATGTGTGCACTCGTCGAAGCTCGCTGCCACACTGCGCGCATTTTCGTTTTAACGGGGGTACGGGGACTGCTAGACGTCGTGGCGTGGGTGGTAGACATATCGTCGTGGCTCGCTGTCTGCCTCCGCGCATTAATGGGGATGCGCTATGCGTGCACTCGTCAAAGCTCGCTGCCACACTGCGCGCATTGAGTCATATTATGTGTGGATATTTGGGTGGAGGTGGTTACGGTGGTTAATTCGAGTCGGAGGTGCGGTGTGTGTGCAGCAGTGGTTGAGAGTGGGATGGACTTTGGATATCCTTGAGTAGGAAGCCCGGGGTTTCACGTTCCAGGTTGCAAACTGGGGGGGACGCCGTGGGCCACAAGTCAGGCTGACCAGTGAGATGTCATTGGTCTGCAGGGATTTCAAAATGGGGGTAGTGTCTGCACCTGTGGTTTAATAAACAGGTTGTGCGGCACTGGTCCAAAGCACGAGAATTCGGTGACATAAGGCACTGAAAATTAATTTCTTTTCTCGTGAGAAGTGGGTCTAACACCTAAGTGGTTAGGTGTTACGGGGGAATGTGTAGAAATTGTGTGCAGAATTATGTGTGAGATATGTGTATTACTGGTATGTAAAATGTGATTACATTTTTAGGCTTTCTCAGATAGAAATAAATAAAGCTACACATAGAAGAAAAGGTTAGAATTAAAGATACACATAGTCAGTTGCAGAGCAATAAAAGTTAAAGTGATTTTATTCACCTAAATTACCATATCCAGTACAAATGTTTAGAAATGATAGGCTGTGAATAACAAATTTCTGATTGATCAACAGAAGGAAAAGGCTGATGCGAAATAGGGTTCCCCGGAGTTGTGTGAAGGAGCATGACAACGGGATTGGGAGATCCAGTTTTCCGATGGAGACAACAGAAAACAATTAAGGCCGTATCGTTAAAAATTCAAAAGAAAATTGCACAAACGCTCTCTAAAGTGATATTAGTATAGAAGATGCCCGACATTCCATGCTTAAAGATAAATGATGGATTGTGAAAGGGAAATGCCACTGATTCTTAAGTGTGTGCTTTTTCTTTCTCTCTTCACAGCTGCTCCAGGGCGGACAGAGGCAGTGCTGACAAATTCCAAACTCTGAACGGGGGATCAAATTTACTTTGAAAGTCTGGGTATAGTATCACGAAGCGTGTTGTCAATTCCTGTTTGCACCAATAACTCTGCCAGTGTGAGTGATATTAACTCAAGTTTGTAAAAGTAGTTTAAATACAGAGAAACTTGCTTTCCAAACGGTGATATTACGAGTGTTTGAAAGAGGTGAGAATGGCAAATACACAGGTAGGAGCAACTGGAGGGTTAGATGCAATAACCATAGAAAGGGTAGACAAGCTGTCTATTGCAACGACTGGGAATGTCACAATAAAAGTGACGAAACAATGGCCAAAGATATTCAGGCCGTTACAAAACCTTGTAATTAAATATAAGAAAGGAGGCCGGGATAGAATGCGTACCAAAATAAAAAAAACAGAAAAAGAGATTACGAAAGGCGACGAAAAGAAATAATGTCGGTAGTGGGGTAATGCCGATAACTTCTGCAGACATTTCATTGACCGAATTGAACAGTGACGTTAACCTAATTGACTTGAATGTGACCGACTCCCCTCCTGAGACCAGTGTGACGGAGGGACTGGAAATAATGTTTTTAACTCCACCACAGGGGGTCGTTGCTGCGAGCGACCCAGAGACAACTGTATTACCCGAGCCGATCCACGCTGAAGTGTCCGTTGCAGGTGACTGCCAGTTAACCAAGAGACAAAGAAAGCAACTGAGGAGAGCGATGTTGTTACAGCAGTCCCAGGGAGTTGACTCTGGCCGTACGGCTGGAATAGAGACCGACAGCAGGTATGAGATAATACATGAACAGTTTCTACAGCCCACCTGTGTCCCGTGCCTAGGTTTCCCCCACCCCCACCATCAGTACCAAACTGAGAGACGTGGCCCAATGACTAGGAGCCAGTCAGCCAGGGCCAGGGTGGAGGAAGAGCGGAGGACGTGCCTCCATCGAGAACAACAGCCAACCGAGGCTGGACAGGTAGTGGAATACCTCCAAGACCTAATCCAGTCCGCACAGCCAAGAGGGGAGACGGGCTCCAACGGAGAACCAAATGGCCAGAGACGGGCCCAGTTGGGGCCACAGGGGTGTCCTGCCCCAGAACAACAACAAAAGCCAATGGGAAAACCTGGGCAGTCACGGGGACGAGGTGGAAACAAAAGAGGGAGTGCGAATGGATCCAGAGCACAGTTAATTGTGTGTTGGAGGTGCGGGAATCTCGACCATATTTCTAGAGACTGTGAGCGGGACTGTCTATCCACAACAGGAGGCCCTCAATGGGGGAACAGAGGAGGTGGGCGTGGGCAAAACCAAGGTCGGTATCAAGTACGGTGTCCACGGCCCGCAAGCTCCCCCTGTCCAGGACCCCCTCAGCACCAGAGCCAAGATGAGAGGCGGGGCCCAGCGATGGGAAGTCAGACCGCCAGCGCTGAGATGGGGGAAGGGGCGTCGTCCTATAGACAACAGAGAGCGTTTATAACAGCATTCGAACGACACGAGGCAGTTCATCGAGACTTGATGAAGACACAACTGGAGATTGGTCAAGCCGCACACGAGACGCAGAGACTGGAGCAAGAATGGGTGAGAAAGTATGTACTGCTAGATTGTACAGCGATTGGGGTCATGCTTCGGGCGTCGGAATTAGCCGCACACGAGACTCAGAGACTGGAACAAGAACTGGCGAGAAAGACTGCACTACTAGGTGGTACCGCTATTGAGATCATGCTTCGGGCGTCGGAGTTAGGCCGCCATGATCAAGCAATGCCGTGTGCCCCGTTGCCCGGACAGATAGCGGGCCCCTCCCAACAACAGGCTCAAAGAACTGTGACTGAACCAAATAGGTACGTGGCTTTCTCCCCAGAACAGGCTCAAGGGAACCATGGCGGTGATGGCAGACAGCAAGGACATGCTCTGGGCCCGATGACCCCAGGGCCGTCCGATCACAGGCGGGCGGCCCACCGGGTCCCACAACCGAGGGGACAAGGACAGGTTTGCTGGATCTGTGGACTGATGGGTCATTTTCAAAGGTCATGTCTGCAGAGGCCGCCGGCAGAATAAAAGAAAATATATACAACAGAGTAGAATAAAAATGGAATAGATTGAATAAAAAATATATGCTACTGATTAGAATGAAAATAGAATAAAAAATAAATAGAGGGGTTAGGTGATTAGGTTATGGAAGTTACTAAAATGGATGTGTGAGTACCTGACGGATGCATGAACTAATCAGACTAACAAGCACATCAAATCAATTGGTAAACAGTTAATATTAGGTATTCAATATTAGACAGTGAAATGATGTGACACTGCGGCAGCTAGTGGTCAGTAGATTATCCATGCTTGATCAACATTCAGATTGGTCAAAGGGTGGACTGCATGATTAAGAAATTAAAAAGACCCATAGTTGTTCCTAGGTTTTTATGATATTGATAGATGGATATCAACAATCATGAGTAATAGATATAGGTGTTTATTTTTATTTCTGCATATTTTTTCTTTCCTAGTGTGTTACGAGCAATTCCTGACTTAGGCCGGAAGCGTTCATTTTGTTTATTCAGTTGATTTTTCCATTTTTGTTTCTTAGTTTATACGGGGGTGGATACGCCCCTAGATAATAGGTTAAGTTTGTTTCTGAGAGTGAGTTAAAAAAGAGATGCTCACAAGTTTGGTTTATTGTTTTCAATTATTATTTTGGGCATGTTTTTTCTTTGTTTTTTGTTTCTTTGCTATAATTTTTCTTAGGAGACCCGACAGGCTGGGAGGAATCTCGACACAGCAGGACTGGGTAGTATATGTCTATATAATGGACTGGGAACGAAGTGAATGGACTAGAGCTGGTTCATGGATTTTGGTTCTCCGCCCATTAAAAATCCGGATCTAGGATCTGGGGGTGTGTCGTGATTGGTGAAAGTGTTGGGAAGCATGATTCTCTGTACATTGATAAGCTCAGTAGGTTTTGGTCGCTATTGGCCAAATAGTCTTTGTGTAGGGTGTGGACATGTGCAATTGATAATTGGCTTGTGGGGGACTCTGACGGCTTAGTAGAGGCTGGCAGAGCATGTGGAAGATGTGTGTTTAAGGCGGACTGTGATTTGTTGCCATACATGTAGGACTACTGGGAGAGAGGGTGTGTCAGTACTGGCTGTCCGAGCCCGGAGGCAGCTGTCCAGGGACGAAGGTATGATGTTTGAATTTTATTCCACATCAAAGGGTGGTGTGGGTTATACTGTTTTGACAGCATAATATAAAGAGAGCCATGTGAATTTTTCTGAATTTTGAATATTAACGATCTAGAAGCCATAAAATATATAGAAAAATGATTTGGAAAAGAAAGTTGTCAGAACTCAGACCAGTAAAGAGTGGCTGAGGGAGGAAAAATATGGATTCTCAATCAATTGTTGTGGTAGAAGTAACCTGCACTGTCCACCGAAGCGATATATATTCACTGCAGGATACGAATGGGAGATTGGGGAACCAGCAGTCATCCGAGTGTGGTACGAGGCAGACCAAGGACTCCATCAGTACTGGGGAACCAGACACTGGCTAGTGTCTACCCAGAGGTCCATGGGGAATCACAACACTGCGAGTACCAAGAGATCCAGGAGAAGCCTAACTCTCAAGCGTTGAGAGTCCCGGCCAATGCAGTGACCGGGTCTTGAGGCTTCGGAGGGGAACAAGAGAGGCCAAACGACAGGCAATCTACGAGGAGACAGGCTGCTAGGCCTCATCAACAACTCCGGCTGTCAACAGACAGGCTGCAAGGCCTTAGCAATTGACCAGGGTGTCAACAAGCGAAAGGGTGGAGCTGCTATCGCCCCTATCAACGACCAGGCGGAGGGGGGGGGAGAAGTAAACCTCTTCCACTAATCCGAGGGTCAACGGGGGTTGAGCAGCCAGCGATGACCTCCTCAAAACCGTGACAGCGCCAGAGGGGAGATCTAATCACCCCACCTGAGAGCGACGCAACTGACACCCGAGGGAAGAGCTCCTGGTTCAACTGAACCGGCAATACAGCAGGGGGTCATACCCCTATAGAGTTCAGCACGAGGCACGAGGTCTCGACAGAAGACGGGGTGGGATGATGTCTAATTCTACCTCCCAGAGTTGGTTGTAGCATTCAGCAGTCGTGAACTGCACCAGCTCTGAGAAATAAGGAGGGGGCCAGGTCAATCCAGAAAACATTGACCCCCCCCCCTTCTCACTGCTCCATGTCAGAATTTGACAAACCTCCACTGGAAACCAGTGGAAATTGATCCTGGTACGAAAAAGCGTGTCAAAGACTGCACACTGCACACAATAATTAAAATGGACTGCAAATAAAGATGTTTGAGTTTATAAGTATACATAAGAAAGAGATTTAGAAAAAGAATGTTGTGTTGATTTTTAGGATCCGAGTGTGGGAAACCGTATGTATTTTATCCAAGTATGATTTAAAATGTCTTAATTCTTATCCAGGTAGTAGTAAGCAGAAGTTAGGATCTATGTTTGACATATCATACTAGCTAATTAAGGATAGTTAATCTATCCGAGTGTGGACTGTAGTAGTTTTTGATAGAACATAAATCCTAAACTGTATTGAATCTTTTATTCCCAATAGAAAAGGTCATAAGATTAAGCTTTGATCAGAAAACAGCTGCCTTAGTTAGTCAACGCAAGAACCCTCACAACAGGTTGTGTGCCGGCTGTAAAAGATAAAGAAACTGTTTGAACAAGCTTCCTTCTTCCCCTTCGGGAGTGCTAGAACAAAGGAGCCACCTGGCTCCTTTAGGGTGGGACAGGAAGGATTTCAGATAAGCCCTAGCTAACACAATGAGATGATGAGGTCACATGAAGTTGTTATCAGCTGCTTCGCGGCCTAGAGACACAAGGACAGTCAACTGTTCTGAGTAGTATGAAAAGTCTCAAATAGGAATTATAGTTAAATAACTTATGTGTGTTTACTGAGGTAGAATGTTTACCATCAATGTGAGACTGTTAGGCTGGAGCTTGGTAAATCATGGAGGAACATATTATTAATGAACGCTAAAGTATAAACTGTATAAAAGAGATATTGATGTAAGTTAAAAGAATGATTAGGCCTGTTAGCTATTCACTGAAAGTCAGCAGACTGTGTTACAGACTTAAATCCCCTGCAAAGTAAAACTAGTTTTACATAGGGTGAAACTAGGCTTTATGGTATCAGACTGTGTTCAAATATGATATCTCTGTGTTTAGGTAATCAATTGCAATTCGAATATATATATTGTGAGATCAATAACCCAAGTATTAGGTTGTTAGACGGTGTTTGTTCTTTGACTGGAAAACAAAGGAAATATAGAGTTGGCTGTGAAGCCAACCTCCTATTTCACATTCAAACTTAGTAGGCCTGGGATTGGAGGAAAACATCTGATGATGTCACTTTGGTGACGTCACGCAGAGACTCCAGGCTTTTGATATAAGAGGGGGTGTGGTGACGATGTCGAGGAGACTCTGAAACGAAACCACCAAGGAACCACACCCACCTCTTCACACAGGAGACGACGATGCGGAAGCAGAGGAGCAGAACAAAGAAGAACATTTTTGGAGGGAGAACAGACTTTGCTTTGTTCATCAGCCAGCGAACAAAGCCCATCAACAACTTATCAACTCTACTTTAATATTAGTCTGATATAAGGGATCTGTGGCTTAGTACTTGAATACCCTTATATCATTGCAGAATCCATTTTTCATTGTAATTACACTCTTAACTTTTAATTAAAACAGATGCTGTTTACCTCCTTCTCCTCTCCATTTCTCCTGCTGCTCCGCTGGTCGTCAAACAAAGACCTCCCGGACTTTGTTTAAAGTACTTTCCAGGGCTTTAAAGGTTTTAAACACAACGTAGAGCAGATTAGAAGATTAGGTTCTGATTAAATCAGAACAATTAGCCCAGAAAAGTACTACAGTAGCAAACAGGATCTCTTTTATAAGGGATGCTACTGACATAATGATGGCGATATGTGAGCACAAAGGAAAATACCGCAGATTCAGCATCAACTGCAGACCGCTTCTTAAGCTGCAAAAGATGGATCAGAGGACCAGACCAATAACCAAGATATGTCTGCTCCAAGAGACTGAAGTGTAAAGAAGCGGAGTAACGCCTACAGGAACAGGCTTTCAACATGTACAATATGCCTACAGGAACAGGCTTTCAACATGCCTATAGGAACAGTGTTGTGAAGGGCCAGATTAAAACTGAGAATCTACCTTTATTGTTTGATATACTTTGTATATTATTTATATATACACGGAATATCCCTTTACCTGCGTTCAAACCAGAGTAATATTCGCTCTCCTTATTGGACAGCGCCCTAGGCGCCACCTCGCAAGCCCCCAACGTCAGGTTCAAAGACAAGTTCAGGCATGTCAGAACATGCCCGGAGACAGCGTATTGATCCCAGACAAGGACTGCGGTTTGGGACTAGATAATCACTTAAGTATATATACAGCGCAAGGTGCGCACAGCAGTACCTCACTCAGATCACCTGCTTGTCCATCTAAACAAGCCAACGTAGTTCATCGTGTAAATTGAGCACTCGTGCGTTGAGAACATGTGCGAATAGAATAGTAAAGTGTCAGAGTTTAATGCAGTAACGTCAAGTTCGACCTAATCTAGTGTGAAGTGGATAGTCGTTCATTTATTGTATATCGTGCAACCACAGTTCGTTCGTGTGTAGCATTACCCAGCGGTTCGTCGTGTTTTAGCTAGTGTACCTTAGCCAGGGTGTGTGGCCTAAATACGTCGCCCGCACCCGAGGAGGCCTAGTCGGAGAACCGTTGGACATGTGCACAGGAGAACCAGCGTCGGCGATTGCAGAACCATTACTGGTTGGATTATATTGATTTGGAACGTGTTACCCGGAGAAGAGCCTCGTTGATTTCCACTATCGTTTGGGATTCAACCTCGTGAGGATTACCACTCGGGCTGGCCTCATGGACAGAGGCTGGCTAGCTGTCATCAGTGCTATCGAGCATTTGGATTACAATTATTGCTTTGCTGCTGATCGTTGGATTTACAAGGACCGACTCCTGTACGTGGAGTCTCTTTATTCTTCATTGAATCATTCATTGTATCCGAACATTCCTCTACCCTCCAGGCCTTACACCCCGGAGGGAACCCATTGTCTCCAGGCGGTACCAGCGTTGCCTTATATAGTTGCTATTATACGACAGGTGGCGTCAACTTAGACCCATCGTAGGAATCCTGCTATTCCCAGTGACTCATGCTGCTGACTGACTTTATTCATATTCTTCGCCATACAAGCGCGACCCTAATTCTCATTCTGTAACCTAATGTTGCATAATAATAAAATACCCTCAAATACTATTTCTTTGTCAATGCCGTGTTCTTGTGAGTGTTCACCATCTATATTTGATGTACTGTCTGGCCAGTAATTAAAGTACATACCTAGCAGTGGTTTAATCTATCACAATCTTTAATACAGTCAGGGTTTTGTAACCCCTCAGTTACAATTGGTCCTTCGAGCCGGAGGGTATCAGTGTAATATTTAATATAATATTAATATTGACATGGCCAGCGGTGAACACTCTCCAAGCGGCGCAAACGTCAGCTACCTCCATATCTGGAGGACTTCGCTTTCGTTTTACCCCCTAGCTTATCTAAACAGACGTTAAATACGGATAAATCGGATAGTTTAAGCATGCCCAATCCTATCGACTTGGCAACCCTGCCAGTAGAGACCCCAGTGGGTTCAAGCCAAACTGACTTAGCTCACGGGGGGGACCAAGTGGGACATGACGTGACTATACCTCCAGACAGCGTCACCGGGATAGACCCCGGAGCGCTCCAGGATAAAGAAAGCGCTCCAGGGATTGGACCCCGACGCACAACCAAGAGAAGAGTACCACGCTCAGGAGATAGACCTCGGAGCGCGCCAGGAGAACAGATCTCCAATAAGCCCTGTCAGCACCCGATCACCTCCGTCAGTGTCATCCCCCAGCGAGGCGGACCAGAGACTGGCGCAAGCCTTGATCGCCACGCTGACAGCTTCAACCGAAAGAGACCGACTCCAGGGTGAGCGCGACCGGCTTCAAGCAAAGACGCTTAGTGAGCGCGAACACTCTGCCACGGAACGAGAGCCCCTCCACGCGCAACTCCAAGCACAAGCCCTTAGTGAGCGCGAACACTCTGCTACGGAACGAGAGCGCCTCCAGGCTTAACAACTAAGTGAGCGCGAACACTCTGCTGTGGAACGAGAGCGCCTCCAGGCTCAACAAATGAGCGAGCGCGAACAATGAGAGTGCCTCCAGGCGCAACAACTAAGCGAGCGCGAACACTCTGCAACGGAACGAGAGCGCCTCCAGGCGCAACAACGGAGTGAGTACGACCGCATCAGACTGGAGGAGAGGCGCCTTCAGACGGAAGAGAACATCGAACGAGACCGCGCCAATGCACAGCGCGACGCCGCCAATGCACAGCGCGACGCCGCCAATGCACAGCGCGAAGCAGAGCGCGACACAGCCAATGCGCAGCGCGAAGCAGAGCGCGACCGGCTGCAGGCGCAGATGATAGAACAATTGATCGCCAGGGCGACACCCCCTCTCTCCCCACGGAGCTCCCGGAGATCATCACGACAAGGGTCTAGGGCAGGGGTCTCAAACTCGCGGCCCGCGGGCCAATTGCGGCCCGCGGGATGATATTTTGCGGCCCCCTACTGGACATCAACGTTTAGTGTTAATGCGGCCCGCGCGCAACTGTTTGCCGAGTCGTTGCGCGAGAGTTGGAAGTTTTATTTATTTGATCACTTGTAGGCTATCATAGCGCAGGCTCATGTCAGCAACGTTATGTTAGTGACTTGGTTGAAACGTGATTCCGGAGTGATACCAAGTAAAGTGGAAGCAAATGCATCCTCGCTATCTCTCTCCTCTGCGAGCACTGCTCTCATGCTCTGCATGTCCGGCAGCACTGCCACTGTCTGTCTGTGTGTACGGGTCTGGTCCAATCACATACGCGTCCCGTCAGCGTTTTTCCCCCTCACCCACAGTCTGCGAATCAGAGGCAGAGTAGGGGAGTAGGGCGGGTCTTCACGGACTGCATGTCGTCTCTCTCTTTCAGTTCAAATCGGAGCAGAGTTGAAAGCGCATCGACAGTAAACTCGCTCCCAGTTTTATCTCTGTGAGATAAATGTAGCTATTAGCCTATTTTCGCCAGCAGGCAGCCAGCAGAAAAATATGGCATTTTCAAAGATGGTCAGTAAAAGAAAAGTCGACTGCATTTCAAAGTTGAATGGACGGGAAAATATGCGTTCAGCCTAGGCAGCCTTGCGTCCCAGCCAGGGGCGTAGCTGGAGATTCTGGGCCCCATGAAAGAATCAATTTGTGGGCCCCCAATCTATAAAAAAAATGTGGGGCATTTATTTATTGATGAAAACGCATAATATGGTTTTTACCTATTTTTTTTATAATACAGGCAATTATACTTTTGTGTCATCTACATTAACTTACTTTAGGATAATAATAAAACCATATTAATAAAAAGATAATAATAGTGTTCTCACAGCTTTGTGATAGAATAAAAAAAATGCACAGTGCATTTCCATAGCTGTGGATGAGTCCACTGACCACTGAGAAGCCTGAAGAACCGTTCATGTTCTGAAGAACTGTTCTGAAATGTTATTGCTAAAGATTGAGAAGATTGGATCAGTTGTACTTTTTTTTTGAATACTTGAAACCCTTTTTTTGTGGAATATTTGATGCGGCCCAGCCTCACCCAGACTCTACCTCCAGCGGCCCCCAGGTAAATTGAGTTTGAGACCCCTGGTCTAGGGCACCTTCCCCTACCCGACAAAGCTACCCGGGACCCGGCCAACAGGAAGAACCTGTCTACGTCTCCGAGCCCCCTCCCCGACCGGTCCATACGATACCCAGCCAACGGGAAGAACCGGCCTACGTCGCCGAGAGACTAACTAGAAGACTCCAGGATCTAGAAGAGGAAGAGGAGGGATATCAAGCCCACCAGCACGAACATACTTTGGACCAGGAGGCCCAGTACAGCCCCGACCTCAGCCCCGAGTCACTGCACTACAAACCCCCGACCCAACTCAAGGGTGAGTTTGACGTACAGTCAGCACCGAGGAACAGCACCTGGGGACCCGGCCTCTGGTACCCACCAAGTACTAACCCACAACCACCCGTACGGGGAGACTCGCCCAGGAGGCCTCTCCCCCTACGCTCACCAATGTCCCAGCCATCCATGGCATCTTACCTTGGCACACCGACGTTCCCAGACTTTACGCGCGAGGACAGAGCACAGTACACGGAATTACGCATGTGTTTAGAGACTATAATGTCCAATGTCCACGACGAGTCGTACAAATATGCCATCCTCCTCAAGCATCTCAAGGTGCCCAGAGCGCATAACATAGCGCTGGCATATTCCAACTCAAGCACCCCATACTCCGCGGCTCTGGTGGCCCTCGACGTGCGCTATGGACGCATATGGGATTACGTGATCCAAGAAATACGAGATATCGACCGCCTCCCCCCAGCCAAAGACAATAGAGCACTGGATGACCTCTCCATCAAGGTACAATCCCTCGTGGGGATGTTGGGGTCCCAAAAGGAGAAGGGGAGATATGAACTGTATGCAAATTCTAATGTGGAGCGGATACTGGAGAAGCTCCCTCCAGCCCGCCAAGAGCGTTTTCGGCGGCAGAGAGACCACCGTGACCCCAACGGCCCAGAACCATCCCTCCTAGACCTGGCTGCTTTCCTCGCAAGGGAAGTTAGCAGTCTACGACTGGACACATTCGTGTGGAGTGGCTCTAGCCCAAGAGATGGACCTCGGAGGTCCAACGATAATCGCCGGTCAGTGACAGTTATGCACCAGGCCCAGTCAGTGCCGCAGCACAAGAACCACAGCACCCCCCACGTGAAGGGGAAGTGGAAGATTGTATGCCAGTACTGTGAAAATGAACATTGGCTGTCTCAATGTGACACCTTCAAGAAGCTGACCGCTGACGAGGTGAGTCAGTGGATCAAAGCCAACCGCCGCTGCTTCCGCTGCGCGCGCAGCCATATGGCAGCTGAGTGCCGCCTAAATAAAAGATGCAGCAAGTGCGACGGCGCCCACTTGGAGGTCCTACACGACAGCAACAAGAGGAGACCCGTACCCCCAAGCAGCTCGAGAGTGAACGTCATGTACATAGACCCTGCGAAGAGCGGGAGCTCCCGAGTGCTCTTGAAGGTGGTCCGAGTGCTCCTAAGCTACGAGGACAAGGTCATGGACACTTACGCCGTCCTAGATGATGGGTCAGAAAAGACTCTCCTCCTCGCATCCGCCGCAGCCCGGCTGGGTCTGCGGGGGAACGAAGAAACAATGACAATCCGTACCATTAGAATCCGTACCATTAGAAGAGACCTTAGAAGAGACCATCAGAAGAAGCTTCTATCCCCAGGCCATCAGGCTGCTAAACGAACAATGAACACTACACAACAACAACCATCAAATGCACATAGCACACACATCCACACGCACACACTCACTTTAAACAAACACACTGTAGCACCCACCCCACACACTTTATAGCACACACTCACTTTAAACAAACACACTGTAGCACCCACTCCCCACACTTTATATTTATTGATGAAGGATTGCACTACAACTCGTACACCTTACTGTAAATTGTACCTAAATTGTACCTCATCCCATTTCTGCTTTGCACTATATAGTACTGTACATTAGTACACTGCATAGTATTGTATATTATATGGTAACTCAGTTACGTCTATTCTGCATCGAACATTGTACATATGTCTATACTGAACACTGTGACCTCATTTTCTACTTTTCTACTTCTAAATTACATGCTATACTATGTTATTTGATACTATCTTGTCTAGCACAGTCTCTGGAGCGTAACAGTAAGAAGCATTTTGTATGAAAGTATTCTGTACTTCTGTATGACAACTATTAAAGAAACTTGAAACTTGAAACTTGACCTGAAGACCATAAAGGGTGAAAATGTCTCCTTCACGATAGCAGCGGTCGAGCAGCCCGAGAAGCAGTATAGCATCACTAACGCCTTCACCAGCCACGACATAGGCCTGTCACGGTACACCTACCCCATCACAAAGCTGACGGAGAAATACGTGCACCTACGTCAACTACCTATACCGCTCATCGACGACGCCACCCCGACCCTGCTCATAGGATCCGACCACGCACACCTCATCGTCCCCACGGACCAGGTCCACATCGGGCCCAGAGGCTGTCCAGCAGCGGTCAAGACCCGCCTGGGTTGGACACTACAAGGCCCCCTCTCCGGGTCTTCCAACCGACCGACAGCCCCTCGCTGCCTCTACACGAGGATAAACGAAGACGACACCACCCTCTTGGAGCACGTCGAGAGGCTATGGACATTAGACGCGATGCCCTTTAAGAATGAAAAGAAACTTGTTTGCTCAAAGGAAGACACTTATGCCATAGCCCTCCTCGAGCAGAAGACAAAGAGAGTCGAGGTCAACGGAGTGATGAGATACGCAACTCCACTCTTGAGGCGAGAGGGTATGCCCACCCTCCACGCCTCAAAAGAAGCGACAGAGCGATATCTACTGAACACCGAGCGGCGTCTAGCCAAAGACACCACTCAATCCACTGTGTACCGCGCTGAGATCGACAAGCTGATCACAGCGGGACACATAAAGAAAATTGACATTCAAGAGGCCGACCAGATGACTGAATCCTGGTACGTGCCCCACCACAAGGTCCACCACAACGGCAAGGATCGCATTGTATTCAACTGCAGCTACCAGATCGGACTACAGAATCTGAATAAAGAACTCTTGCCCGGCCCGACACTCGGCCCCTCTCTCCTCGGCGTACTACTACGTTTCCGCCAAGACAAGGTGGCCATCAGCGGCGACATCAAAGGGATGTTCCTGCAGGTGCGACTAGTGGAGGAGGACAAGCCCCTGCTGCGGTTCCTATGGAGAGAGAGGATCAACGATGAGCAACCATCCATCTACCAATGGGAGGTCCTCCCCTTCGGCACCACATGCAGCCCATGCTGTGCTACGTTCGCACTACAAAAACATGTGACAGAAGACCCTGAAGCTGACGAGGAGGTCAGACAAAGTGTAGAGAGGAGTTTCTACGTGGACAACTGTCTGCAAAGCGTCTCGACGCCAGAAGAAGCCGAAGCCCTCCTACTCAAGCTCCGCGCCTCACTGATCAAAGGCGGCTTTGATCTCCGGCAGTGGGCCAGCAGTGACCCTCAAGTACTTCGCAGCCTCTCCCCAGAGACAAAGGCAGCAAGCAGCGAGACCTGGATGGCGACCACCCCAGGTGAAGCACAGGAAATGACATTGGGCCTAGTCTGGCGCTTCAAAACAGACTCACTCCATTACAAATACACACCCCTGACCCCGGAGCAGGGAAGGTCGACCCCTCTACCGACCACCAGACGGAGCGTATACAGAACACTCGCAAGTAAATACGACCCGCTGGGGTGTATCCTACCTTACACCACTCGGGCGAAAATGATTACACGAGAGCTGTGGGACAAGGAACAGGGCTGGGACGACCCCATACCCGACCACCTAGCTTCCACCTGGAGAGAGTGGGAGAGAGAACTCAGCTCACTCCAAAATGTGAACATACGCCGGAGCTACTTCCCACCCACGGTGCGGCTGGAGACGTGCCAGATGGACCTGCACGTCTTCAGTGACGCCTCGGAGGTAGCCTACGGTTCGGTGGCTTACTTGCGGGCCCGAGAGGAGGGAGGAGAAATACACACAGCCTTCATCCTGGCTCGCTCAAGGATAGCCCCCCGCAAGCAACAATCGATCCCGCGTCTAGAGCTCTGCGCAGCTCTGGTAGGCGCGCAACTCGCCACGTTAATCCAACGTGAACTCACCATCCCGGTGCAAAGAACAATCTTGTGGTCAGACTCCATGACCGTACTCACATGGATCCAGTCCGATTCTTGTAGATACAAGGTCTTCGTGGGAGTCAGAATCACAGAGATTCAAGACCTGGTAGGATCAGCGTGCTGGGGGTACGTGGACACGAAACAGAACCCAGCCGATGTCATCACACGGGGGATGTCCCTAGATGACCTCACACGTCACAATATCTACAGTGACGGTCCTGAGTTCCTCAAGCTCCCGGAGGAAGAGTGGCCTACCCCCACCCCACGGGAGGCTAGTGAAGAGGAGGCAGAGATCAAGAAATCTATGTTCTGTGGGCTGATGCACCTCCCAGCCCCCACTGACCCTAACATAGACGACTGCCTCACCTTTGAGAGTGCACAGCTAAAAACATTCCTGTGGCACCACCCTGAGGTTCCCCCCACTACAGACATTGACGCATCGAACTACGCAGAGGCAGAACTCCTTCTGCTACAGCGAGCCCAAAGAGACTCGTTCCCCGATGAGCTAGACTGCCTGCAGGGAACAAAGCCAATCCCGTCAGACAGCAGACTGCTCCACTTGGCCCCTGAGCGCGACACCCATGGCCTCATCAGGGTGGGTGGTCGTCTGAGACGGGCCCCGGACTTAACGGATGACGTCAAGTATTCTATAGTCCTCAACAGCCGACACAAGGTCACTGAGCTCATCATAAAGAAATACGACGAGGATGTGCACCACGCTGGGGCAGAGAGAGTCTTCGCTGAGATCCGACGCCGTTATTGGATACTGCAAGGAAGAGAAGCAGTACGTCGCTTCCAGCGGACCTGTCTAGACTGTCGCAAGTGGCGAGCACAGCCCAGTATACCCATGATGGCCGACCTGCCTCCCTGTCGCCTCCGACTCGGCGAGAAGCCCTTTCACTCCACGGGCGTGGACTGCTTCGGCCCGCTCTACGTGAAGAAAGGAAGAGGGACAGAGAAGAGGTGGGGCATTGTATTCAAGTGCATGACCACCCGAGCAGTACACATAGAACTCCTTCCGACCATGAGTACGGATTCATTCCTCATGTCCTTCCGGAGATTCACAGCACGAAGAGGAAAACCGTCTACGTTGTTGTCTGATCACGGGACAAACTTCAAAGGCGGAGAAAGAGAGTTGAGAGAGAGCTTCCAGGCCATGGGCCCAGAACTTAAGACCCACCTCGCTCCCTATCAGATCGAATTCCAGTTTAACCCCCCGAACGCCCCTCACTTCGGGGGAACCTGGGAAAGAGAAGTACGTTCCATAAAGACAGCTCTGTACGCCGTGCTTGGGGCCCAGACCGTGGCGGAAGAAGTCCTCACGACAGTCCTCACGGAGATCGAGGGAGTATTGAACTCAAAGCCCCTCGGTTACGTCTCAAGTGATGTAGCAGATGTCGACCCAGTCACCCCCAACACTCTCTTGATGGTGCGGCTGGACCCTGCGCTTCCACAGACGGTGTACAGACCTGAAGAAGCGAACGGCCGAAGAATGTGGAGGTACAGTCAAATATTGGCTGACCAGTTTTGGAACAGTTTCCTCCTCCACTACCTACCGTCTCTCCAAACCCGTCAGAAGTGGGTAAAGGACAGAGACAACTTACAAGTGGACACAGTCGTTATGATCATAGACCAGTCACTACCCCGAGCTATGTGGCCGGCCAGCCGCGTAAGCAAAGTGATCACTGGTGCCGACGGAAAGGTCAGAGCGGCAGAAGTTATTGTCCAAGGGCGGACCTACACCCGACCCGTGGCGAGGCTGATAGAGTTGCCGAGGCTCCCTGACTCCCCTGATGACGATCATGACCCACTGACTTTGTAGATTGCCCTACTCCTCACAACAGACATTGAGCAGTTGACTGGACTATTAATCTGTCTCCCTTAACTAATTAGGTGCGGACTAATTAGGAGGCGGCTGTTGTGAAGGGCCAGATTAAAACTGAGAATCTACCTTTATTGTTTGATATACTTTGTATATTATTTATATATACACGGAATATCCCTTTACCTGCGTTCAAACCAGAGTAATATTCGCTCTCCTTATTGGACAGCGCCCTAGGCGCCACCTCGCAAGCCCCCAACGTCAGGTTCAAAGACAAGTTCAGGCATGTCAGAACATGCCCGGAGACAGCGTATTGATCCCAGACAAGGACTGCGGTTTGGGACTAGATAATCACTTAAGTATATATACAGCGCAAGGTGCGCACAGCAGTACCTCACTCAGATCACCTGCTTGTCCATCTAAACAAGCCAACGTAGTTCATCGTGTAAATTGAGCACTTGTGCGTTGAGAACATGTGCGAATAGAATAGTAAAGTGTCAGAGTTTAATGCAGTAACGTCAAGTTCGACCTAATCTAGTGTGAAGTGGATAGTCGTTCATTTATTGTATATCGTGCAACCACAGTTCGTTCGTGTGTAGCATTACCCAGCGGTTCGTCGTGTTTTAGCTAGTGTACCTTAGCCAGGGTGTGTGGCCTAAATACGTCGCCCGCACCCGAGGAGGCCTAGTCGGAGAACCGTTGGACATGTGCACAGGAGAACCAGCGTCGGCGATTGCAGAACCATTACTGGTTGGATTATATTGATTTGGAACGTGTTACCCGGAGAAGAGCCTCGTTGATTTCCACTATCGTTTGGGATTCAACCTCGTGAGGATTACCACTCGGGCTGGCCTCATGGACAGAGGCTGGCTAGCTGTCATCAGTGCTATCGAGCATTTGGATTACAATTATTGCTTTGCTGCTGATCGTTGGATTTACAAGGACCGACTCCTGTACGTGGAGTCTCTTTATTCTTCATTGAATCAGACTGAGTATCCGAACATTCCTCTACCCTCCAGGCCTTACACCCCGGAGGGAACCCATTGTCTCCAGGCGGTACCAGCGTTGCCTTATATAGTTGCTATTATACGACAGGTGGCGTCAACTTAGACCCATCGTAGGAATCCTGCTATTCCCAGTGACTCATGCTGCTGACTGACTTTATTCATATTCTTCGCCATACAAGCGCGACCCTAATTCTCATTCTGTAACCTAATGTTGCATAATAATAAAATACCCTCAAATACAATTTCTTTGTCAATGCCGTGTTCTTGTGAGTGTTAGTTGTGTTAACAACTAAAAACACATTTGTTCAGGCAGGCTTTTGATCACACATAGGCGCCTTTTTCTTGTCCTCACTGTTCTATAGTGTTGTTTTAATTAGTGACTCATGATTTTATCCAAATTCTTTTATTCTACTTTTTCTATCTGGTTTCACTGTTTTTAACTGCTGTTTGTCTATTGTCATTTATTTCTGATTTTGTTTTTATTGTGTTTTTATATTAACCTGTAGTGTAAAGCACCTTGTGCATTCGTGCTGTGAAGGGTGCTATATAAATAAAGGTCATTCATTCATTCATTCATTCATTCACCATCTATATTTGATGTACTGTCTGGCCAGTAATTAAAGTACATACCTAGCAGTGGTTTAATCTATCACAATCTTTAATACAGTCAGGGTTTTGTAACCCCTCAGTTACAAACAGGCTTTCAACATGTACAACATGCCTACAGGAACAGGCTTTCAGCACACACAACATGCCTACAGGAACAGGCTTTTAGTACCTAGTTTGAAGAAGATTTTTTATTTTATGTATTTTCTTCAGAAATTGGCAATGAAATTGTAACAAAAAAAGAAAAAGAAAAAAATATGTGAAAATTGTAAATTTTGAATATGGCTCCCTGAATATGATTTTAGTATTAATTGTCATTACACTTTAGACAATTAGGGTTCGGTGTGTAGGAGCCATTATTATTTTATTATTTGTAATATTATTATTGGACACCTGGTGGCGGGTTTTATATTTGACAGCACTGGTTAGGTATTTAGAGGGTCACAGGTGCAGTAATCAGCAGGACACAGGTAGTGAGGAGCACACCGTTCTTAGCAGTAGTGCAGTAACAGTAGCTCAGTAACAGAAGCTCAACAGCTCAGCAACCAGAAGCCAAGAGATATCAAATAAATACAGAATAACATATAATCCCTACAGAACCCACACTGGCATTAATGGAACGTACAACTGCAAGTTCAAGCAATAAATACACCTAAACCTGGAATCACGACTGGACATCCATCTGTGTGTGTTGCTGTGTCTACTGCATAGGATCACTCCCATACCCTACCTGTGAAGTAATGTGCAAGGTAAAACCGGACATTGGAACATGAAAAATTGCCGTTACAACATGCTTCGGGTCTCGAGTTACAAGACGAAATATCCGGCGAGCGCCATTTGACAAGCTGTTCCGACGAGTGACCACGTCCAGTTGTAAACGGTCCATGGTTAGACTAGTGTTTTTGTGGTAGTTTTTTGAATACGTTTGAATACGTTTCATGTCCCTCAAACTATCCGCTCTTGGTGGTCACTTGTGTTGATGTTAGTTTTGTTTCATCAACAAAATGAGAGGCAGAACACACAGTGAATGTATCCGTTTTGTTTATTGCACTTTTATTAGACTTTGCTGAAAAAGAAGTGCTGCATTGGGTAAATAGGCAAAGATGGTGACGCCCGCCTTGTTGACATTTTCTTTGCAGGAAGTGTATTGGCACATTCAAGTTCTGATTGGTTGAAATTGCCTTCATGTTCGCCACCTACTGCCACCTACTGCTTTGGCAGTGTACTACATCACTGTGCTCAGGTTTGCAAACGTATGTCTCACTTGGCTACCGTTGCGTTGCGATCTGGAGAAACCGAAAACGAAACTAAGGTGTAACCGGCGCCTTAGTCTAATAGTCTACTAATCGATCGAAAGGAGCCGTAGTCGACTGCCAACCTGCAAAAATAAAAAATAAAAAAGGATCATATTTATTTTCTTTATTTCTTTACTTTATTTTTTTCCAAAAGCAAAGAGGTCTATATGCGTGGTTAACACTAATGGTGCACATACCAGAGAGGCTAACTGCCTAAGAAATGGGCACAGAGGCACTGAAAGAGGATTTCACCCATCTAATGAACGCCCTAGAGTTGATGGGATACGCTGTTGATGGGATACACTGTTGATGGGATACGCTGTTGATGGGATACACTGTTGATGGGATACACTGTTGATGGGATACGCTGTTGATGGGATACACTGTTGATGGGATACACTGTTGATGGTATTTTCCGGGCTGATTATATTCTTGTGGGGGATGGGGGACCCTGATGTAAACAAGACAAACGTCTTTCTCTCGGCCCTGTTCCTTGTACCTGGCTAACTGAGTTAGCCGGATAATTTTCAGGATAACTTGACTTAAGCCAGACCTTTCCGTTCCCCGACGCGCGATTTTCTAAATCCCTATGGCAACATATCAGAAAGTTTGAACCTGGTCGAGGGCAGGGTTTAGTTCAGTTAGCTTGATAACCTGCATGGCCACGCCCTCGCAAAGAAATGCAGCTCGCTTCCTGAAATAATTCTCACAGTCTAGATCCCATTATACCATTCGGAATTATGTTTTTGTGCTTCATTTTTCTAGAGGGGGCTTTTGAAATGTAAAATAATATACCTAAAATTCTGACAATAAATCATATTCAGCCTATGGATTTACTAAATAATGCACGTCATAGTTATACACGGATACGGCGCTCGCGATCGCGATACACTGTGGTTATTTTAATAACGCGGATCATTGCAAATGTGAATCCCGCAGGGATATTTTTAATGAATGGAACCTATCGGGCGTTTGGCTCTGATTAGTTTCATATTCTTCGCTGTGGATGTATTTGCTGATTAACAGCGCGCCCGAATTGTGTTTCATTCAAGCATAAATTGAAGCGTCTTTATGTGTGGATTTGGATATGAATTACGAGGAATCTGAATCTGTGGATTGTTTAATTGTATCACTGTCACTCACATGTTATTGTGATATTGTAACTGGGTTTAAAATATATGAGGAGATGCGCTGTTTGACGGATTTGATGATGTGACGTGACTTGATAAATTGAATGAGCCTTTGATGTTTTGATGAATGAATTTAAAATGCATTTATATGTTCAAGCACTGTTATCTGATTATTAACATGACTGGTGTCACTGGTATAAACCAAAGGTTAATCAATTCAATGCATGTATGGATGATGTCCGGAACAGATTAAAACCTGATTAATAGTGAAACTGTATAGCCTCCAAGCCTCTCTGACACATTATTTCGGGGGTCGCACCTTGAAAACTTTGGGAACCATGTATTTATAGTACATGATACCTAAGCACATACAGTACAGATATCCTCATAAGTATCTATTAATTCGTATCAATTACTAATGACATATAATTGACAATTAGATACTCTTTGGGCTTGTTTTTATATACTTATTCTGAAAGAGTTGAACAAAATATTTTCGCTAGAAAGATCTCATTCGATTATTAAAATTAGCCTATAGATTATGCATTTAACTTGTCGGCGAGGCTATTGAGCCGTACTGTATTGTACCCATTCTGCAAGCTGTTAATAAAGTTTTAAATCAATCAATCAATCAATGCCGTTA
Source organism: Notolepis coatsorum (assembly GCF_963971535.1). NCBI lineage: Eukaryota > Metazoa > Chordata > Actinopteri > Aulopiformes > Paralepididae > Notolepis > Notolepis coatsorum. The sequence continues at coordinate 112,149,640 of NC_140178.1, read as the reverse complement.
GAAAATCAGGATTTCTGCGATCGACACTTGCTGTCTTTTCAGGTGAGGCGGCCGTGCACAATTATCCTGAGTATCAAGTCTGGTTCGTATTAAGTTCAAGTTTCAAGTTTCAAGTTTCTTTAATAGTTGTCATACAGAAGTACAGAATACTTTTATACAAAATGCTTCTTACTGTTATGCTCCAGAGACTGTGCAAGACAAGATAAGTATGAAATAAAATAACATAGTATAGCATGTAAATTAGAAGTAAATAAATTAGGTCACAGTGTTCAGTATAGACATATGTACAATGTTCGATGCAGAATAGACGTAACTGAGTTACCATATAATATACAATATACTATGCAGTGTACTAATATACAATACTATATAGTGCAAGGCAGAAATGGGATGAGGTGCAATTTAGGTACAATTTACAGTAGGTGTACGAGTTGTAGTGCAAATCCTTTATCAATACATATAAAGTGTGTTTGTGTGATCTAAAGTGTGGAGAGTGGGTGATGCAGTGTGTTGTTTGTTTAAGTGAGTGTGTGCGTGTGGGTGTGTGTGCTGTGTGCATTTGATGGTTGTTGCATAGTGTTTATTGTTCGTTTAGCAGCCTGATGGCCTGGGGATAGAAGCTTCTTCTGAGTCTTTCTGTGCTCGCCTTAAGACTCCGGTATCGCTTGCCTGACCGCAGCAGTTCAAAGAGGCAGTTGTTCGGGTGGCTGGAGTCCTTGATGATTATCTTAGCCTTCCCCCTGCACCGCTTGTTGTAAATGTTCTGGAGGGTGGGAAGCCCCCCTCCAATTGTGCGTTCGGCTGAACGTGTCACTCTTTGTAGTCTGCTACAGTCTTGTGCAGTGCTATTCCCAAACCAGGAGGTGATGTTGCCAGTCAGGATGCTCTCTATTGTACATGTGTAGAAGTTCCTAAGGATCTTCTGACTGACTTGGAACTTCCTTAGGCGCCTGAGGAAGTAGAGGCGTTGTCGTGCCTTCTTCACAACACTGTCAATGTGTGTGGTCCATGTCAAGTCCTCGGATATGTGGGCTCCGAGGTACTTGAAACTGTTCACTCTCTCAACCGGTACCCCGTCGATGCTGAGGGGGCTGTAGTCCTTGACCCCCGACCTCCTGAAGTCCACAATCATCTCTTTTGTTTTGCTGACGTTCAGGGAGAGGCAGTTCTCCTGACACCACTGTGACAGATTCTCTACCTCTTCCAGGTAGGCCCTCTCGTCGTTGGCAGAGATCAGGCCCACCACTACTGTGTCATCAGCAAATTTGATGATTGTGTTGTTGTTCCGCTATGCCACGCAGTCATGTGTGTATAGGGAGTAGAGGAGGTGGCTCAGAACACAGCCCTGGGGGGCCCCTATGTTGAGCGTGATGGATGAGGAGGTGCAGTTGCCTGCTCTTACCACCTGGGGTCTGCCCGTCAGGAAGTCCAAGACCCACTGGCAGAGGTCATAGTTCAAGCCCAGGTCCCTGAGCTTGGCTATGAGTTTGGAGGGGACTATGGTATTGAATGCTGAGCTGTAGTCGATGAACAGCATTCTCACATAGTTCCCCTGCCTCTTGTCCAGGTGTGATGCTGCTGTGTGCAGCACATGGGCTATGGCGTCCTCCGTGGACCTGTTGGGGCGATATGCAAATTGCAGGGGGTCCAGGTTGATGGGGAGGGAGGAACAGATGTAGCCCTTCACTAGCTTCTCAAAGCACTTCATGGCTATGGAGGTGAGGGCTACAAGACTGAATCAGCGTTCGAGGAACAGGGAAAGCCCGGATTCAAACATCGGGTTAATTGAATCTGGATAATGGGACTTTTGATCGACTTAGTTGAACCAGGTACGGGGAATAGGGCCCAGGGCCCTCATTTATCAACAGTTCTTAGAAAGTGTTCTACTTTCGTTCGTAAGCACAGAATTTAGAATGTGTGTACGCACAGAAAAATCGGGATTTATCACACGTGCGACGTGTCCCACGCACACCGGCAAGTACTCCGTGTTGATAAATGCCACTTGTTCTACGCTCCGCGCTCGTGCACGATTTTAAGTATTTGCATATAGAACCGCCCGTAATTAACCATATACGGTAATGAACACCCCCATGAAATGTGGAAAAATTGACTAAACCGAGCGAAAGCGTATTATGGGAGAATACACGACAGGCTGACAGACATGTACACGGTGATGTCGGATATTATATCTATTAACTTCCTAAAAGACCATTGCTGCCTGGACACCGCAAACACTAATAAAGACCGTTAACGTAAGGTTATGTATATAACCAAGTTCTGTGAGTTATGGTGCGCTCAGCACCAGTTGCACTGTACTTCACTTCGTGCATGTGCACTGAATAAAAAATGCCACCATGTACCTTTACATCCCAACATTCGTCTGACCACACCCCCATCCGCTTACCTTCATAAGCAGGTGTGTGGTCACCTACTCGCCTCCTTCCCAAACTTTCACCATAAGGCGAGATCAAGGGCCGCAGCGGCGTCCTGGTGCTGAGCGCACCATAACTCACAGAACTTGGTTATATACATAACCTTACGTTCTGTTTCGTTATGGCTTCGCTCAGCACCAGTTGCACAACAGGAGCTGAGCGGGAGCCATAGCCCGACAAATGTACCCCGCTGAGGCCCCCCACAACCATCAGACCGGGGAGGACCGAGCCCCCCGACCCTCCCTAATGGAAGATACCCCCCCTATCGGAGGCTTACGGGAGGGAGATGGATCCGACCGTGCGAAGAGGAACTCAAGCAACTCAACGCACAGGGTGAGCAGACCGTGGCTTGACCCCACGACTACACACACTCACAACCCGCATGCCACCAGGGAACGAACGGAAGGAACAAACCTCGTTACTGCCCCCAAAATCACGGGGTCAAGAGCAAACCCAACCCCGTGGCAAGGCCGTAGCAGCGGAGCGCGAAGGAAGACCCAGACCCACTGAAGGGACTGGATCCCCTGGAAAAAGGGGGCCCGAAGAGGTCAATGACGCCAGGCATCAAGACCCCACCAGGTGGTCACTTAGTGACACCGCCCCCCACATCGCCAGCGTATTCGGATAAGGCCCCTCCAAGAGCGGGCCCTTTCCCCCCAATAGCACACCGCCTGGCACACTGACCCTGCAGAACAGGCAGTCAGCATGGCCGTAAGCACTCAAAAAGGTTAACCAACGGAAGCAGGCAGCGCACCGGGGAAACCAGGCAGCAGGCTGTAACCTGAGCCTGGAGCACTGCGGACGAGACAGGCGCCAAAGGAGTCAGCTGAAAACAGCCCCCCCGGCGGAAGGGGCGTATGCTGGCGTTGTTGACCACCATTAAAAAAAAACCACCCAGAGGGGTCGAGGCAGAGAAGGCTGACATGATTGGCAGACGTCATGAACGTGCAGGGGCACATTCAACCAGGTAACCCGGGAGTTGACTCTGCTCCAACACACCAGGGAATCAACCACCCTCTTGGTACCATATGCGGTGGTTGATCCTATAACCCCTCAAGAAAAAAGGGTTATCCCAGGTCTACGGTATCAACGAAACTTTACTTCGGACTGGGCCCGGTGGCTCGGGAAGCACACAGGGTTACCAGAGGAGGTCCAGAAGACCACCCCAACAGCCCTCTCTCCGCCATGCGTGAGAGAGGAGCGAAGAAAAGAGAACCAGCCCCTTATGATAGTGCCACGTACAAAAGAGTACCCAACAAGGGTCTCCATAACGCCTAACCTTGTGACACCCCGGGCCGACCCGGCATTTTTCCCCCTGAAAAAAGCCCAAGTCCCTCAGGGTACCAGAACAGCAGATCTGCATCCCCGGCGGACAAACGGGTTAACTGACCTGGACCAGCGTGACCAGAACCAGTCCCGTGCCCTAACCACGCCGACATGCCTACTCCGGGAGAAGGGGCAGATATGCGTGTCGATCAAAAAACATGAAAAGAGGGCGCCACCCAGACGGGCCGGTGTGAACCGTGCTCGGTGGCCCACCCCAAGGGCGTGAGACCCCTCTACCTATGTTCTGATCTATTCCGTTAACATCCCCCAGATATGAACGAGAATCCGTCGAGAACCAGTAACAGGTTCTCGGAAGAGGACAAACCTCCATCCCAGTTGCTTTATAAAAACGCTGTTTTAACAACAAGCAACCAAGGCGTACTAGCTACCCGCATGATTCTTATCAGAAACACCCCGAGCTAGCACCATGCATGCGTCGGGACACAACCACATCAATGAACAGGCTAATTTAGACCCTTCATTGAATCCTCAAGGCGCCTGGGAGAACGACAAGAAGGGTGTGGTGCTTCCTATACTCCACTCTTTTATTAAAAAGAAAAGAAGCACCGACTGACATGAATCCCATTTGACACAGCTGAGGATAAAAACTGTTCACATTTTTATATCCAGTCACCCCTACCACAGAGGATTAGATGGAACTCCCCAGAGAGACTTCCCACATGAGTCATAGAGTGAAAAAGCCATCGTAATCTTGAGTCATGTGACCAACCGACTCAAGTTACACATATATCGAGCGTAGTGGAACCGTAAGTCCCACGCTCTATCCCGACACTTTGACAACAACAGACCGTACATACAGGTCTAACTCACGGAAGCCATCGTCAATAGTAACGTGCGTAGTGACGTGTGCTATAACGGGGGGAAACCCAACACTCAACGCCTGTTAATGGGAGCAGAGTCAGGGAAACCCCCCCCCCCCCTCCCTGCCAAGTCGCCTAACGGCCTGGCCCTGACTGGACTGACAAGAGATGAATAAACCCCCTGACCAATCAGAAGAGGGAAGGAGGGGTTTATTCGGTACCCCCTCACAAGCCCTCCCTTGCATACAACAACAACTTTAGCACACGATACCTTTAGTAGCAATGTGAAGTTACAAATCAGCTGTGACTTTGTAAACAACAGTTATGGAATGACCAATTTCAGAGCAAGAAAGTAGACGCTGGATACAAGTTGAAAGTCAATGGCTTCAGGTTCTCAGTCGATTTATTCAGCAGGGCACCAGCGGTAGAAATACAGCAATATCACAGGATACAAAGAATCTCTCTGACACACAGCTTGTCCTGTCGTGTATCTCCTCTAATGTCAAGATGTGTGTCTTATATGTGTTTCAACTGAATCTAAATGCTGTGATGTGATTTGCTTATCACTACCTGGGTAAACTGGTTTTGGTCTCTGTCTGCGTGAGATTCTAATGGGTGAGGGGGTGTGTCATTCATCAGTGTGTGTGTGTTTCTGTCAGTCTAGAAACAAAAGGTCATTCAGTCACATCCTAATCAACTGGTTTTGGCCTTCAGGTGGGGGCTCTCTCTCTCTGGGGAACCAGTTTGATGAGTAAGCTTTTGGTTCTAGCCGTGGGGGCAGATGGCTAAATCCACATTATTGTCTGGTTTTCAGACTAGCCAGTATGATTATGCTATAATGTCTAATAACCAATCAAAAATATACTACATAACCTCTCTTGTGACGCCCATGTGGACGTTACACTCAGTGTTATTTTTGATGAAGATTAATATCAATCAGAAGAGTAATTTGTAAAATTCATAATAACAGAAATAATAATAATAAAAAATAAACAGAAGGAACTACCAATCAAGTTAATAATACTAAGAATAATATCGGGAAAGATAATAAAGAAAGGAAATAAAGAAAGAATGTTTACCAATAGAAATAATACAAGAAATTAGTCGAATTATAGTCCATTTGTCATAAATTGAACTTGTCAAATTTAAAAATAAAAATTGGTGGTCGATCTTTGCCGTTGTTCTTCTTCACGATCTGGTCTTGCTGGTCATCTGTTGTTCATTTTGTAGTGTTTGTAGTTCATATCTGTCCATCTCCTCTCTTTAAGAGAAATATAGTATTTTGTTTCTCTTATATTGTCATAATCTGAACTATCTGGACACAGACAATACTCTGCCACCCTCTGGCGCTCTGTTTGCGGTACTGCAGGAGTGCCTACTCTGGAGATTATTGAATGTGTGTATTAATGTGTTCCCCTTGTATTTGTTATCGGTCCTGTGTGCTCCCCAGTATATTCAGATGTCTGCCTATTAGTGTAGTGTCCTTGTATTCATTGTATTATGTGTCCCTATTATCCCTGTTATTGTTAGTGTCTAGTCTTGTCCCCTCTGTGTATTCATGTTCCTGTGTGTATCCATATTCATGTTCCTCTCTTCCCCAGCTGTTCCTCTTTAGTAATCAGTGTGATTAGTCCTCCTATATATTCTGTGCTGTCCTGTTACTTCCCTGTCGGTTTGTAAACGTATTTTGTGTCGTCCGTTGTTGTCAGAACATTATTATACCATTGTGGTTGTGATTCAGCACCCTTCCGTGTTGTCTCTAATTCGTACCCTTTGTTATATAATCATTATCTGCCAGCTTAGGCTGTGGTACTCGTCTTTATTGTTTTGTTGTTGTAGTTGTACTCCAAAGAAGTGAAGTAAAGCCTCTTCTCAACTACACCCCGCTTGTGTCCTGCCTCTCTCTCATTCCTGTATTGCGCCTGGGAGGCTGGGTCCACACACCAACAACCAGATTCTTACAGTTTTGTCATGCAGGCAATCAACCATCGTCTCATGGCCCACACTTCCTCCTCTCTTGGGACAGGTGGGAGAGGTGCGGTGCCTCTGTCTGATGTCTGCCTGATGTTTGTGCGGGGCTCGGAAACCCGGTCGGATGACAGCTTGTTGTGGGGGCGGGGCTCGGAACCCCGGTTGGATGGCAGCCTGTTGTGTGGACGGGGCTCGGAACCCCGGTTGGATGACCGCAGGCCTCAGTGACGTCTGGCCAGTGCGTTGGCCGGAGCTCTCAATCCGTGAGAGCTGGGCTTCCTGCCTGGTCCCTTGGTACCCGATGTGGCGATGTGGTGCCCCATTGTTGGGTCCTGACCGGCGCTTTGGAATGTCAGTGGCAAGTATATACAATTTTTATTTTTAATTTTTTTTTATGAAACCTGGAATTTCATAACTTTTTTTTTATGAAATATGAAATTCCATAACATTTTTTTTTTTTACCTCTCTTGTTTCTTGAGAGGTGGATCTTACCCCCCAATCAATAGGGATAGAGGCTTCCTTGATTTTTCATCAAGGCTCGCTGTATCTTTTGGGTCTAGTTGACATTCTTTGTGGCCTATGGCCTCTCGATGTCTTTGCACTCTGACAGGTGTGTCGTCAGAATGTAGTGAAGCCCTTGTTTTCCGTCTGAGTCTCCCTCTCTTTCTCCCGACAGCTGTCGGTCAGGTGTCTCCTCTCTGCCATGCCCTCGATCTCCACCGTTGTTCTCCGCCGATGGTCTTTCTGGCTGAGGGCTGCTCCCAATGACAGCCTCTTTGCCGCCATCCGTTGTCTGGTGCAGTGTGCCACCCTGGGACCACCTCCTGCAGTGTGCCACCCTGGGACCACGTGGGCGATCGTGCCAATTGTTGCAGGATCACCAGGTCGTCTCGGTCCCCCGGAGTTTCTGATGCGATGTGGTATATAGCTCCACCTCTCTTGTCACTGGCTCCACCTCTCTTGACACGCTTTTGTCATCCCCTGTTGGCATGTTGGGTCGTTGAACCTCTGTGCATGGTTGCCTTCTGGGTGGATCGCCTTCTCTTAGCTCTGTGTAGTCTCCTTGTGGACACATAATTTGTAGAGACTCCTTGGCCATGTTAGTTGTTCCCTACTCTATCTACTCTCACTCTATGTTCATAAAAACAATACTTAACTAACTATAGTACAGATAATTTCATATTCTGATTCAACCTTGTGTGTGTGCTTTTTCTTAATTGGTTTTCCTTTCTTAAATATTCAGTTTTATAGTTTCACTTTTTATTCCAGATTGTTTCTCTTCTCCACCAACATACGGTCTGAGAGTTCAGCCCTGTTTAACTATTTCTTTTGCTAATTAATCTATATTTTTTGTTAATTCTCCATCACTTAAAATAATTTTTCTGTTGTCCATTTGCTTATAGAATAGTTTCTGATTCAACGTTCTTATTTCCTACTTATTGTTTCTAAAATTAATTGTCCATCTGTTAACACACTCATTCTGGATAGTGTTATTTTATTCTGATTAGTATATTCTAGTGTCTCTTTGATTACCTCAGCTCAGTTGCACAAACCTGGCCTATTGCTACTTCTATGCTATTTAGAATTGTATACCGTCTATTGTGCTTTTTATTTAAGTTAGTTTATATTTCATAATTTCCTTTACCTTGTCTTAATTTTCTATTATTTCACTTTTGTTGTACTTACCTCTCTTGTCCTGTGCACTCTTTTCCATCAGCTCCCACCAGGCAAACGGGGTTGGCGACAAATATCCTTGATTTGTTTTATTCCATTAACTTGTCTTATATATGTTCACTTTGTTTTTATATCAACTCTCACTGTGTCATGTTTCTATTCTTATGTGTGTCAAATCTCAAGTGGCCTTAGTGTGTATTTTTTTTTTCTCTCCTACCATTAAACATTTTCAGTCAATATGATTATAGTTTGCCAGTTTTGGGCTAACCTAATTGCAGGATGGCTTTTTGCTTTTTCACTCCCACAAGATCTTTGAATTTTTATTCACTTTGTCTGGTGCATTATTAGTCCAGAGATATGAGTCTGGAGATGTCACTTATTCGGTGTTGATAGTGTCCTCAATGCCTATTGCAATTTCTGTGTTTCACTCTCTTCACCTCCCCTTCTCTGTGTTCACTCTTTCAGTGAGTCTTTGCTCACAGTGATTTTTACGGCTCCTGTAATCGTGAATGTGCCTGCCTTAGGTCGCTGCTGGTTTCTCTCTGTGCAGTCTTACCCGTCTTTCGCTATAATGAATTAATTCATTATCATTCTTCCATACCGGCCTGTTTTAAGCGTACTCGTTGGGACCGCGTCACTTGTTGAGGGGAGGCATATTTGCCTGCTTTGTCATTGTCTGAGTTGAGATTTCTCAACATTTTCCTTTTTGCTCCAGAAGTGTGATGTAGTCTCTAAGTAGGCTTCTCCTATTTCCTTTTCAAATTACTGTTCAGATTGTTTTTCAGAGACTTCCTTTGTAATTAGGCAGAAGAAGAAAAAATGTGACTCCTAATTTGTGTGTGGTGTATGTATGCCTGTTTTTATATTGCTTCTAATATAGTTCTTGTCTTTCTTACACAAGCCTTCAGTTAGGTGACCTTGTTTTTTCCTGTATTCCCTGTCTCTTGATCCGTTATATTTTTTACCTTATTTTACTTGATGGACGTTTGTCACAGACTCCGTTCTCCCGGCGAGAGGCTGCAAAACAGTGCAAGATCAAAAAGAGACATGTTTACTATACAACTGTAATTTCAGATACAATTTCTTCTAAATTTTGCATAAATGTTGTTCTTTTAACATTATTTTTATTGAGAGAATTTGTGATAGAAATATAAAGATACTGTTTTGTTTTCGTTGTTTGTCTTATTTATACAAGACACAGGTTATGTTCAGAATATGAATCTCTGTTTTCACTTTCTCCTTTCTTTCCTCTGCCTTCTCCACTTGTAGTTTCTTAAAGACAGAAGAACATGTTAGTCACGCGTTTTAGTCATTCAAACAGTATCATTCATTTCCTATGGGTATTAAACTGTGCTCAAATAGAATCTTCTCTTTTCAGACCTTTGTGTCTTCCTGTTGCCACAACCGTAACAGGTTATACGTCTCCGTTAATGATATTTGATGTCTCACTTTCCTGTATCACATAACCCTGTCGTCTGGTCCAGCCAATTTAAGGGATACTACAATGTCGGAATCTATGACATCAACTATAATTCACTTTAATCAACCGCCAGCCTAAAAGTGATTTCTTCATATCATGCATTAATATGTCAAATCCATTTTAGCTCCATTTCCTAATTCGCTTCCAAGATTTATATTTAAATACATTTTATTCTAGTCTTGTCTACTTCTATATTTTCCTTGTTGGAAAAGGATTCATCTTGTTTTTTGCATTTTAAATTAATAATTGATTCTCTATATCCTCTCTTTTGACCCTGTCCTTAGTACAGGATCAAAATGTTAATACTGTTGGTGTCACGCGTTCTCATTCACTCATTATCACATACTTTGAAACATCTTATTGATTATTGTACCATATCATCAACAACAGGGAAATCACTCCATATGTGGTCTCCTACATTTGCATTAAATATATTCAAAACATTCCCTTCATAATTAAAAACGTTTTAGTCTTAACTAGCACACTGGTATAAACCATTGTCTCTTAGTAAACATTAATCAATTGCACTCACATAATAATTTCTTCCTTCATTATTCACTTATTGAATCTAAACACATCTAAACACATCAGTATTATTTTCTGTTAGTGCCTGCATCCTCAACAGGTCACACCTCCCGCAGTCATTCATAAGTATGCAAGTTACCCCCCTTGGACATCTGTCTTCTCGACATATGTCCACCTGTCATCAGCTGTGTCATTTACACAAGTATTAACTGGCTTTATCCAGTATGCATACAACCGGCCATCATCCACTGTTTGGGAATGAAGGCCTGTCGCCAATATAACTGCCCCTAATGTAACTGACAGCACAGTGAGGCCAATCAGAATGAGATACACATTTTTAACCTGTTTGTTCCTGTCTGCAATCTGTAAGGACAAAGCAATGTCCTTTATCTAATAACTAATTATACTCCTGAATTATAATAGCAGTGTCCTCTTTGTCCTCTATCTGTGTGTATTTACCAGCAAGGCAAATTCTTTATAAGCAACCCTCTACATAGTTCTAAGGAGCTAATGCCTCTTTTGATATAGTAAAAATATCAATAAAAAACAATAAAATATACATTCAACACTTGTACCATACATATTCACACAAATAATCATCATTCAATCACTACTAAGTGTTAAATTTTTCATACACTCCACACTCCAATCATAGGCCTCTAATTTAACTGTATTTAACTGGTCAGACATACTGCATATAGACTCACTCCCTCCCCCATTTTAACTATTTTAATCTCTCCCAACATCAAGTGTCCTCTTATGTGTTAACTGTGTGAGTTTTAACCTGATACTCTGTGTATGTATATATCTGATATTTGTGTAGTAAATTTGCAATGTGATTAATCAGGATGCAATATTTCTACTGAAATGCAGCTATTGCTACCACCTTGTGGTGAAAAGCGGAAATTTCTCACATACATCCATACACCGCATTGTTCCAGTCAGACATACTCCCACATTACGTCATGTAATGATAAACTGTACCTATTCTTAACTTCTATATCATAAAAATAGATTTCAACAACACTTTCACATATTCTACTTCATTTAGTTATTCAAGTTGTAACATCTTAGGGCAATATCCTATCCTATCAATAAATGCTATTAAGAATCTTTCCTTGTCTTTTCGTCATACAGGTTTATGGATTTTATATAGAAGGTGATCAATTTTCTATTACATCTTTTTCACCCAAATGCATATTGACAGCAGGGAAATTCATACAGTAATAGTCTATAGCAGTGGTTCCCAACCTTTTTCCCCCCCAGGGACCCCCAAACATCTCTGATGAAATTCGCGGACCCCCTCCTAATAAGATACCATAAAATACTTTTTTTTTTCATTTTAATAACAAACTGCTTATACACAGGCATATGCATCACAATTAGACCCACTATGCTTCTTTGACTTGTGCCTTCAATCAACAAATCTCATCTTGCACCATATGCATTTCAAAATGTTTGGCCAATATTCAAATGCTGTATTCATCCTCTCAAATCAGGCCCTAATGGTGAACGGTTTGCATTTATGGAACAAATCAATGCAACAAATTAAACTAAATATGAGACAGGAAATTCCAATCAGTAGCAGAGAGAATCTGTCCTAGCTGGGTTTAATACCTTTTTTTTGTCATTTTAATAACAAACTGCTTATACACAGGCATATGCATCATAATTAGACCCACTATGCTTCTTTGACTTGTGCCTTCAATCAACAAATCTAATCTTGCACCTTATGTATTTCAAAATGTTGGCCAATATTCAAATCCTGTATTCATCCTTTCAAATCAGGCCCTAATGGTGAACGGTTTGCATTTATGTTGAATGAAGTAAGAATCCACTGCAGTAAAAATATCCTCACCTCGAGTGGTGGTAGTAAGGTTGACTGACATGAGAATGTCCTGCTTCAGATCCTCATTTTCAATATATTGCACATAAACGATGAGCACAGCCTCGTCTGCGACAGTTGTAGTTTCATCAAGTTGTATGGCAAATGGACCCTTTCTAAGCTTTTCTGACAGCTGCTGCTCGCAATCACTTGACATCTTATCAATTCGGTATTTCACTACATTGTTCGAGAGTGGTACTGATTTTAGTTTATCCGCCACCTGTGGGCCGCACAGTTTCTAAACCATTTTGATGCAGGCTGGTTTGATGAGCTGCTCGCCAATATTGTGCGGTTTCTTTGCTTTTGCAATTAAAAGCGAACACTCAAAGGAGGCTTCGGTAGCCTTCTGTAAATCACTGCCACCCCTGCTCCACGCTACTCTAACATCAACAGGCTTGTTCGCCTTGAGAGACTGTTCTTTCCTCCGAAAAAAGTCTGGATCCTTCCCAACGGTTTCTGGGTGCTTAGACGCCTGATGTCTCTTCAGCTTGCTGGGCTTCAGGCTCGAGTTTGCCAACTTTTCTCCACAAATCACACACTCAGGTCGTTTGTCTGGTCCCTCAGTGAAGCCCATGGTGATGTAATTTTCGCGATTGCTGTAGGTCCTAACTTTTTTTGCAGATGAGCTGCCATCATCTCCTTTTCGTTTGTCACACATTTTCGCCTCTGGCGGCTGACTGCAGACGAGCCGAGAAAGTTAACTAGCGTGCTAGGCTAGCTACAGAAAGTGATACAGTCAACTGATTCGCGTTTTAGCGGCTACCCGGTAGCCTACTGTTAACATTCAAAAATCATGTCTAGATGTTTATTTATTTATCTTTATTTTTTTATTGTAGTGGAGAGACTATTCATGCTTCTGATGATAAAAAAAAATTAAAAAAAAAAAAAAAAAAAAACTCAAATCATCTGTGGTCTGGCGGACCCCCTGCGCCCCCTGGCGGACCCCCAGGGGTCCGCGGACCCCAGGTTGGGAATCACTGGTCTATAGTATAGTGAGATATTTGCCATCTTACTGCAACAAACCATCAAAATGAAATAGAATATCCAAAGTGTAACTGAGGGGTACAATTCCCTGACTGTATTGTTAGATATGGTATTTAATACCACTACCTCTTGTACTTTAACTTCTGGCCATCCAGTACATGATATAAGTATGATGAACACTTTCCCACCTGATGAAACGAATCCACACAAATGTACAAATCGAAGGTTTAATATAGCAAAAGGTATATACAACGTTCACTTGTTTACACTTATGATTTGAAATATGCACTTGTATGGCAAATTAGTATTCGTAGGTAAATCAACATTGAATGTCCAATCTCTGGTTATGCAGGGAGTAAGTATACAACCTGGAATATTTAGGAACGATAGCGATGGTACTTAAATGATTATAGCTGGATACACTAAGGGGGGGGGGGGGGGGGTCCCGCTGGTTGTAAGACAGTAGGAGGGGGGGGTTAGAGAAGCCGCTGGCGGTATCCCATCTGGCCGACGGTTTCTTGGGAGAATTCAAAGTCTTGAACACGGTGCCCACAGAACCTCGGTCCGCAGACTAATACAGCTGGACCCTCTGGTGGACGGTAGCTGCCGGTCCACAACGGAGAGACGTGAGGCGACCTCACTGGTGTAGAGCGCCGTCTCACCTGGAGTCCTCTCCGGGGGGTAGTTCCAACACTCCGCAGTGTTGGCCTTTATCCATGGAATAATCAAAGCACCCAAAGCATAATCCAAGCCGTGGAAGGCTCGCCGTCGTCCGGGTAGAGTAATCCAATATACAGGTCCAGTCGCCCTGGCCCGGAGCTCCTCGGATGCAAGCACCACTAGGGGTCTGCCCAGCCTGGTTAAGCGTCCAGATAACGTCAGGAACGATGGGGGTACTGATAACTTTAGAACTCTAACCGAACGATGCACCATACATAAATAGACTATTATTAGCTTAATAGAATACGTCCAACTCGACGGTATAGTGCCAAACTATGACTATTCAACTATTAATCCGCACGATATCTCAATGCCTATTCTGAGGCCAAGTAGGCCTTACTACACCACACGTGCGTCGTGGGTGAGGCTTCGCGTCTGTCACTCTGTTGGAGGGTAAAGAACTGGACTAAAAGAAAGTTCTACTTTACTTGCGCCATATATATATGCGCTATGAACAAATAGTACCATTCGTATTTCGCCAGACATATTCCTGCGCGGAACCGGGGCTTGCCACGACATGTTGGGCGGCACGATTGAACTTGAACCTAGGGGTATGGCAACCTGGCGCCAGGTTCTCGTCCAATGGTAGAATGAAACTATTATGGGCTGTTTAGTAGACTAAAGGGATATTCAGTGCATATTGTACAAGGAATATACAGGGGATATCAAACGATATACAAATACAATTAAATATATATATATAAATAAATATATATATTCGGTTTAATCTGATCCTTCACAACACAAAGTATTCTGGTTTATTTGCCAAACTTCTTGTCAGTAAAAAGAGCTAATATATTGTAAACAAAACCGTGCGTTTTAAATGTAAACAATCATTATTCACATACTTCATTCATCTTTATCATTCATTCTGTGCAAACTCTCAAAGTCAACTGCTTCATTCACTGTAAACCCCAGATGTTCCACCCGGAAGCAACTCCATATGTAAGCATATTGCTCAAATCATACTTTAGTTCCCCCCACAGGCTATACATATAAAACATTCGTCCAACATTATCCAAACATATTTTCCTTCTCTGCTACGTTGATACAGCACGTCAACGATAGTCATTTTAGTCAATGAAACCTATTCTCCCGTGGGAACTGGCGGTGCTGACGTAACACTCATTCATTTAAGCCAATGGGCGTTCACATTGTTCACAGTTATACAACACACAGACCAATGAGAGACGTCGATATTCGATGCAAACTCTCCATTCATCAAATACCGGAAGTAAACACGTTCGTTTTGTGATTTCTTTAAATACTTTTTTATCACATGAAATCATAAGATCATATCCTTATTCTAACGTGAATCGATATAAACTATATTATACGTGTTTATGGTGTTCTTAAAATGCTCGTTTTGTACCTCTAAGTATAGTTTTGAACGTTCTTGAAAACACGTAGTTCTTCAGTACCAAGGACAGCGCATTTGTAATATAGTTTATTCAATGTCTTCTCATATCACGCACAGTTTTTTTACACATCATATAGTACTACATAGTCTCCTTATTAAAGGATTTAACGTTATTAAACGTAATTTCTCAAGCCACCCTAATGATGTCTATAATTTCCAAATCGCTAAAAATCCACTTCCTAAATTCAGCAGATTACACATTACATGCGAATTGCAATGTTATTTCCCTCGTTTTCATAGTAAGATCTATATTAACTTCGTATACTAGTCATACGGCTGACACGCCAATTGTAATTATTCATAATACTTTGTTTTATTTTTTAACATCGCACATCTGCGGCCCACTCCAATTGTAATTATTTAGAATACTTTGTTTTATTTTTATTTTTTTAACATCGCATATCTGCGGAACACTCCAATTGTAATTAACCTATACTATTTGCTTACTATTTTGGCCAAACGCTTAAAAACGAGATAACTTTAAAGGTAGATTCTCTTTATCCTGTGATTCTCCGTAAACTCTGTTGTGTCTTGCCAACATGTTACTTTCTAATCAGTCATTCTCTCCTTCTGGCAGTGGTACACAATTTCACATTTTGTTAACATGTTTGCAGTTTTACTCACCTTCAGCTTTTGAAGAAAGGAAACTCAGTGTTTGAAGAGAATAGCGATGTCCTCCTTAGTTGTTTTGAAGAGTTCTGCTGGCGAGGTCCAAAAGTTGTTTGTTTCTTTTGGTTGGTTCGGTCCTAATTCTGGTTTATCGTCCCCGGGTTTCTGGCACCATTAATGAAGTTACAAATCAGCTGTGACTTTGTAAACAACAGTTATGGAATGACCAATTTCAAAGCAAGAAAGTAGACGCTGGATACAAGTTGAAAGTCAATGGCTTCAGGTTCTCAGTCGATTTATTTAAGCAGGGCACCAGCGGTAGAAATACAGCAATATCACAGGATACAAAGAATCTCTCTGACACACAGCTTGTCCTGTCGTGTGTCTCCTCTAATGTCAAGATGTGTGTCTTATATGTGTTTCAACCGAATCTAAATGCTGTGATGTGATTTGCTTATCACTACCTGGGTAAACTGGTTTTGGTCTCTGTCTGCGTGAGATTCTAATGGGTGAGGGGGTGTGTCATTCATCAGTGTGTGTGTGTTTCTGTCAGTCTAGAAACAAAAGGTCATTCAGTCACATCCTAATCAACTGGTTTTGGCCTTCAGGTGGGGGCTCTCTCTCTCTGGGGAACCAGTTTGATGAGTAAGCTTTTGGTTCCAGCCGTGGGGGCAGATGGCTAAATCCACATTATTGTCTGGTTTTCAGACTAGCCAGTATGATTATGCTATAATGTCTAATAACCAATCAAAAATATACTACAAATGCTAATGAATAGCGCAAGCTAATACAATGCATGCTAACCACAGACAACTGTGAACCAGTGGCGTCGCGTGGGTAAAATAACAGGGGAAGCCAAAAGAAATTAATTAAAAAAAAAATGATTAAATATTTTTATTAATATTTTTATTTTTATTTTTTTAAGTCAAGCAGTCACCATGTACACTACAGTATGGCTCGGCGGCCAGTCAAACTTTCTTTTTATTTATTTAACAGATTGCAGAATGGGTACAATACAGTACGGCTCAATACACGCAATTGTTAAGGGGATGCAGACCAGAGAAAGACGTTTGTCTTGTTTACATCAGGGTCCCCCATTTTCAATTCATAGTGACATTTATGACATACAAGACATCATGACATTTATGGCATATGGACAAACACAACATACATGACATGTATGGCATAGGGACATACATGACATACAGGTATTTAGTATGGTTACATTTGTGACATATACGATATTCAAATATACAGTACTGTTACCCATAGATCCTGACAGAGTATATACATATGATGGGGAGGGGACTGTACATTAGGAGGGGGTGGGTGGGTGGGAGAGAAATATACATACGGCCGGGAGAGAATATGACTGTCTATTAGACAAACGTCTAGAGTCTAGACAAACAAGACAAGACAAACGTATTTATCTGGTCTGCATCCCCTTAACAATTGTGTGTATTGAGCCGTACTGTATTGTACCCATTCTGCAATCTGTTAAATAAAGTTTTCATTCATTCATTCATTCATTCATTCACGTGTCTGTTGCGCGGCGCGCCCAGCCATCAGAGCGCTCCTACTGTAAAATGCGGAAGCAGCCATTTCAGCCTCAGTTTTACTCATTTATAAAAAATTATTTAAAATGTTTATTAGCAACGCCGAGCTTTCAAACCCTGCCGCATCTGTGTGTGAAACCCTAATGGAACGCTGGGTACCTTTGACATTTATATCCGATATATTTTGGACCCACCGCTAGCTTTTAAGCAGTGCTTGATGGTGCACATTAACCTGGCTACTACGGAGGAATAAGTGACTGCGTATTCCAGCCCCTGGCTTGCATTGCAGTCATGAAAGGGTCTACAAGCTTGCCTGATAACATTAGTTAGTCAGGCTGCTCAGTGCTTACCTGGTCAATAATGTGGTCCTCCTCTTGCCAGATAGATTTGTTAAATCATAATATCCACAGTGGTGTGCTCTGCTGGTCCTCAGTAAATGTCCCGCCGGCGAAAATAAGTTGCTATTAAAGTAGGGCTGGGCGATATAACGATAACAATAAATATCGCGATATATTTTAATAATCTGTATCGAATATCGAAATTAAAAAAAAATCGAAAAATCGTTTTTTTTTTTTTTTTTACCTGCAACAGGGCAGTTTTAAAACCAGAGACAGTGGACAGACTTGTCTTTCTTGCCTGCAACTTAAAGTAATGGCTTTGCTTGTCCAAATGACAATACTGACCAAATTCAGATTTCTTTTTCTCTTGTCCATTTATTTTGTTTGCTTTCTAATTTAAAATACATTTTGAAACCGTCTGTACACAGTAGGCTATGTGTGCTAGCAGAACTAGACTCCAGTCACGAGTCACAGTGCACATGTTTGTCCACCAAAAAAGCGCCAAAAGATCGAAAATAAACTAGCAGAGCCAGAACTGTTCAACTCCTCTGGAGCCACAGCCAGCAGAGAAGCCGGTTTACTTTAGCTTTTAAACCAGCTGCAGCCTGAGAACTGGAGTGTGAGGGGATGTAACACTAAAGATGGCGGCAATGACAAAGAATTGCTGCAAAATAAACATACATCTGTTGTTAAAAAAAAAATAAAAAAATTAAATTTTTTTTATACTTATAACAATTCGATAATTATCGATATCGAGAAATAAAATAAAATTATCATATCGTTATCGCGATATGATTTTTTTCCATATCGCCCAGCCCTATATTAAAGTGCTAAATGTTAGATACACTAATAGAGGATTCGAACGTGCCCGCTCTGTTAATAACATTTTCAATCAATCCCGCGAGGGGATGACGTTCAGACGTGTTCTGACCTGCCCCGCCTCCAGGGGGGAAAATGTGAAATGAGTGCAGAGGGGAGGCCACACTCAGGATTCTTCTCACAGCCCCGTTTTAAACTTTTAAGGTGTGGAAGTCAGCTCGAATCTGATTGGCTAGGATCGGTTTTGGACTCTAGATACATGAATCACATGGTTGAGGCTGGAGAAAGAGACCTACCCCCTGCCTCCTCTCCTCTATAGCTGCAGTGAGCATGTGAGTCTGACAGTGTGTTAGAGGGAGTGAGAAGGGGAAGAGGGAGACATAATAAAAATAAAAATAAAAAATTATAACACAGATGCACAGATGAAAAAGAATGTAAACTATATTAAAAAAATATATATATATATATATTTTTTTTTTCTTTCATATTTGATATTTGATATTAATTCATATTTTAATAGGGAGGCATGGCTTCCGTTGGCTTCCATAAGGATTCGCCACTGTGTGAACAGGGTTTACAACAAAACCAAGTCGCGTGTGTGTGTGAATCCTACACCCGCATCCATGTTGAACATAGAAAAACACTGATAGAGAGAGCGAGAACGGCTGAGCCGTGGTACGTGTTCATACGAGCATTACTGCAACCAACACAACAGTGTTGTAGCTCAACATTACTTGTGTAAGCAACAGAACATACAAGTAACCTCTACCTTTATGTGGAGACTCAGGCCGAGGTAGAAAAAACCCTTTCTGTCAACCGAGTGTAGGCTGCAGACCTTGCTTAAGCTCTTAACATGAACGTAACCCTCCTATCAACCCATACTAGTGAAGATTCACACTTTGCAACCCCATCATATGTTTGGTGAAGAAACACACAGTTTGTTAACAAAAAATACAGTCCCCCTTTAGAGGGGACTTTTTATTTCTGAACAAATCATATGGTAAGGCCGGGAAGGGAAAAACAGAGGGGACCGCAGGGGAAAAAAGTCACTGGGTCTAGCGGCGCCTGCAGTCTCGAGCCGCTCGGGATTTGCCACCCCGGGGAGCACCGGAGGGACGGTAAGCAATCGGCGGCTGGTCTCGACGGTCCCTACTGTCACCTCCGGGCGTAGATGGGCCGGCTGTAGCGGAGGCGCCCTCTCTCCTCCTGGCCTTCTTCCTCGAAGGACCAGCAGTGGCGGTGGTGGCAGCAGCAGCCACGGCGGAAGACGCTCGATGACGTGGCAGCCGTCTGACTCCACCGGCGACATCGGGAGGGGGAAAATGAGGTTGGAGCACGGAGCGCTCCTCCTGCATCTCTCTGCACGTCGAGGTCATCAACTGCAGGGCCTTCCCGAATAGTCCAGCATCGGAGAGGGGTGTCGTCAGAAGTGGAAGCCTCTTCTTCTCCGGCACACACGCCTGCTCCAACCAAAGATGGCGCTGGACCAGAGTTGCCAGGGCGCGCACTTTCCCAGCGGCTATGTCCTGCGGCTGAGTCAGATGCAGGAAAGCTCCTGCCGCCTGGGCGAGCTGGTCATGTTGTACATCACTCAGCTCCATGCCGCCCGTCAATATACCGGACATGAATCTTGCCAGCTGCGCGATGTTAGATGCGGCAGCTAGAGATTGTGTTCCGGAGATAAATGACTGGTCGCTCCAGTATGCCAACCGCCTCGCCGATTTCCCTTGAGGAACCGGCTTCCGTAACGGCTCCCACACCACCTCCGGACATACCGTCGACCAAACCCGCCATCCGCGTAACTTGTACGTAGGCGGGGGTGAGGCCTATGATGTGGGAAACCACCTGGCCCTGACGAACATAGGCCCCCATTGAGGGGAAAAATGGGTCGGCAACGTCCACCCCTCTCACCGGGCGACGCTGCCATAAATGACCTATGAGATCATCAGGGATAGGAACAGGCAGTGGCTGCGGCAGCGGCACGCCGTTTGCGACTGCCGCCACCGCCATGAGCTCGGGAAACAAAGCCTGCATCCCTCACATACAGCAGGCTTCCACTGGTCAAGGAGCCACACTCCGATGTGGCTGATAGCAGGGCATCCCGCCGACGAGTCAGAGGTTCTTCTCCAATGTCTTCAAACGAGGCGCCCCAAGGAGACATCTCACCCCCCTCCAGTGTTACCTGGACGGGCGGGATACCTGTCTCCACCGGGCCTTCAAATAAGAACCCGTCCGCCTCTACCATGTAATCCTCTGTTTCCATCGGGCATGTAGAGACCGACGCATCCTCACTGGGCTCCAGCAACTCACCAAACCCGGGCCGTTCGTGTCTGCAAGCCACCATTTTGCGACGGGAGCGAGCCGACGCAAAGAGTTTGCATCTCAAATCCCCTGGAACCAAAGGAACCGGCCGCTCAACAGCAGACGATTCCTCGGAAACAGAGGAACCAGAGCCAGGACCAGGCCATCGCATAGGCGACGGCACCGGTGCACCAGCTCCTTGGAGAGGCAAACTACCCATCGGACGCCTACCGGGCGTGGCTGTCAACCACGAGAGAGGCAACAGCCCCGCTCCAGGACGTACGACGGAGGCGGAAATGGAGAACCGCTGGTGGAGAGTGGCGCTGCGAACACAACTCTCCGGAGTAGACATTATGACTTAGGTTTTTCTATCGAATATATGAGAGAAGAAAAAAATAAGCACAATGTAAACACGTCTCAACTTTCTTCAGCTAACAACCTCGTCAAGTGGGGATCTACCGAAGGCACTTCCTTGTGGTGAAAGTGAAGAAGGAGGCGAGTAGGTGACCACACACCTGCTTATGAAGGTAAGCGGATGGGGGTGTGGTCAGACGAATGTTGGGATGTAAAGGTACATGGTGGAATTTTTTATTCAGTGAACGTGCACGAAGTGAAGTACAGTGCAACTGGTGCTGAGCGAAGCCATAACGAAACAGAACCACTGTTTGCCGTTGCCCGTTGGTGTCATTAATGCATGCTGGAATATGAATGCCTTTCTTCATTTCGTTTTTAACGTTCGATTAATACCCAGGGATTAAAGTTATCCGTAAATTTTCTACCTGCATGGTTTAATATGATTCGTAGAGGCATACAATCTATTTTGATGTCGGTATTAGGTAGCCTATAATTTATTATTATAATTTTTAATATTAATAATAATTATATTACAATAAAAGACAGCTCTGTCTTTTAATACACACATATATTGTACAGTAACGTCAAATAAACACTAACAGTCCCCGTTGAAATAAAGGTTTTGCACGCACGTATCAGCTGTGATCTACAGCAGCTAAAATACACATAAAAGATAGCCACTTATACTATTCTGAGTAGATCATTCATCTGTATCGCAACGGAGTCACGGATCTGGTCGGGGCAGGTAGCATTATGTCGGGAAAATTCTTATGAAATAAACAAATGTGAATTAAAGAATTTAAAACGAAGTTTAGCATATTAAATCGTTTTTTATAAGCTTATAGCTTTTTTCGTGCTGATTTGAGAAGGGTCCAGCTGCATAACCGGAGAGCAATGCTCTCAGGGCCAAGATAGCCACTTATACTACTATAGAGACAGCAGAGAGACAGACAGCAGAGAGACAGACGAACAGACAGACAGACAGACAGACAGACAGACAGACAGAGTTCCACAGTGTGTGCGTGTGTGTGCGTGTGTGATTGTGTGTGTGTGTGTGTGTGTGTGTGTGTGTGCGTGCGTGCGTGTGTGTGACTACTAGTCTCCTAGTAGAGACTCACCCCCCCCCCCCCCCCCCCCTCTGGACCACCTCCTAGTAGTGACTCACCCCCCCCCTCTGGACCACCTCCTAGTAGAGACCCCCCCCCCCTGGACCACCTCCTAGTAGAGACTCACCCCCCCCCCTCTGGACCACCGCCTAGTAGAGACTCACCGCCCCCCCTCTGGACCACCTCCTAGTAGAGACTCACCCCCCCCCCTCTGGGCCACCTCCTAGGTTAAGTTTTGCTTGCGGTGGTTGCAATTCCCCCTCCTCCTCGCAGCCAGTCGTACAGCCTCTACTAGGAGGTGGTCCAGAGGGGGGGGGGGGGGGGGGGGGGGGGGAGTCTCTACTAGGAGGTGGTCCAGAGGGGGGGGGGGGGGGGAGTCTCTACTAGGAGGTGGTCCAGAGGGGGGGGGGGGCTGAGTCTCTACTAGGAGGTTGTCCAGAGGGGGGGGGGGGGGGGGGGGGGGGGGCTGAGTCTCTACTAGGAGGTGGTCCAGAGGGGGGGGGGGCTGAGTCTCTACTAGGAGGTGGTCCAGAGGGGGGGGGGGGGATGAGTCTCTACTAGGAGGTGGTCCAGAGGGGGGGGGGGGGTGAGTCTCTACTATAGGAGGTGGTCCAGAGGGGGGGGGGTGAGTCTCTACTAGGAGGTGGTCCAGGAGGGGGGGGGGGTGAGTCTCTACTAGGAGGTGGTCCAGAGGGGGGGGGGGGCTGAGTCTCTACTAGGAGGTGGTCCAGAGGGGGGGGGGGGGGGGGTGAGTCTCTACTAGGAGGTGGTCCAGAGGGGGGGGGGAGTCTCTACTAGGAGGTGGTCCAGAGGGGAGGGGGGGGGTGAGTCTCTACTAGGAGACTAGTAGTCACACACACACGCTCGCGCACACACACACACACACACAGTGGAACAGTGTCTATCTGTCTGTCTCTCTGCTGTCTGTCTCTCTGCTGTCTCTCTCAAAATAGTATAAGTGGCTATCTTGGCCCTGAGAGCGCTGTTCTCCGGTTATGCATCAGACTTCCAGAGTCTCAAAATTAGCTTTTTAGCCAACACAGCACCTAGATATATCGGCCATTTTTCATTGTCAGAGTACCTAGTAGCATCGTCGCTAGAGCCCAAAATGGCCACTAAGGGGCAGGGTTCCCACTGTTTATTAAAAGCTTTTGAATAAAAGTCAAATATATCAGACCAGAACGTGTGTAAGTTGGGACAAGACCAGAGTTGATGTGTAGCAGGGGCGTTTTTAGGGTTAGAAAACATTGGGGGCTTCAGCCCGGGGGGGGTGGAGGGCGGTCCCCCCACCCCCCTTCCTTTTTTTTTTTTTTTTTTTTAAACACAGAAATACGCAATTTTAGAGTAATTAGAGATGAATACTGAATAACTAGAATCATTAGAGGTTCTCAAAGTGAGGTCCAGGTCCATGAGAGGGATCTGGGCAGTCCCCATAGAAAATTCAAAGTTAACAGGACCAAATCATCAGTTTCTTATTTATTTATTTAACCTTTATTTAGCCAGATAAAACATTGATCTGGTCCAAGAAGCCCCAACAGGAGTACAAATATACATATATACACATATATATATATATATATATATATATATATATATATATATATATATATATATACATATATATATATACATATACTGTACATACATACACACATATACACCAATAACAAAATAAAAACACAGTTAAGAATCATACACATAAGCAAATAAACAAACAAAACAAACAAACAAACATATGCACAGCCTATGTACAAAAGAAATAAACAGTTCATCTCAGTTTTCTTCAATTGCATAAACACTCAAATCAAAAGTATTACACAATTATCAAAACCTTACACTCAAGGAGCAAAATATAGGCCCAGATTTGCACCCCTACAATGTCAGCCTCACACTTTTTGCAAAACAATACACACAGTGATTTGCAAAACACTAAACACACTTGCATTACATTAGACACAGAATGTCAAATTACCACACATATGAGCCAATTGGTTAAACACAGCAATCAGATGCACAAACACACCATTGCTTAATTGTAGATACACCAATCAGGTTTAAGCACTATAAAAATGTAGCAGGTGAGTTCACCTGTCTTCAACCAAAATGGAAGGAGAGTGAAGTACTGTACACAGAGAACGTGAAAATATACAATACATTCACCAAACACTACACAAGACAACCAATGATGCAGACTGATGAAGATATACATTTTCTCCCATTTTCCCAAATCAGTCAACATGGAGAATCACAACAAAAAATTATCTTGCCAGATCCAGCTAGGCAAAGAGATAATGTCTAGTATTTTCTGTTTAAATGTTTTCAATTTCTTTTTTTTTACTGTAATTTTAACCTGTACTGGATACAGTATTTTATGTTTGTCTGATATTTGCTGAGCTTACAGTGTTATGCACATAGTAGCATGAAAACGGGGACATGTTTTGTTGTGATTCTCCATGTTGAAATGTTGACTGATTTGGTTATATGGAGAGAACATTTATATTTTCATCAGTCTGCATCATTGATTTGGGTATATGGAGAGAAAATGTTATTTTTTTCATCAGTCTGCATCATTGATTTGGGTATATGTAGATAAATAAATTATATTTTCATCAGTCTACTCTACAGCATTGGTCTTGTGTAGTGTTTGGTGAATTTATTGTATATTTGCACATTCTCTGCGTACTTCACTTACAGTACTCTAATCACTGAGAAGTAGAATTGCTAAATGTGTTTTAGGTTAAGCACAGCAGTGTGTGTAACTGGTTCAAACAGAATTCATAACAAAATGTAGTTTTTATAAATTAGTGTATGGTTTTGACAAGTGTTTAATTTAGCAAAGGATCTGAGGTGTTCTGATAATTGTGTGTGTGGTTGTGCTAATTGTATGTTTTGAAACACCGGGCCCCGTTTTCAAAATCATGCTTAGGCAATCGAAAAAAAAACTGTATTGTGTGTTTCATTATATACATATGTTTCAGTCTTCTCATAAAAAAAAGATTAGATTTTTGGGTATTTTCCTGCCTTTGGTCCACTTTGCATTCACATCTCAAATGAACCGCAGCAGGGTTCACTTGCAAGAGTGAATGAGCTGTCACACCACCCCAAACCAACCGGACTATCCAAGGAAATGAACCAGGGTTCGATTAAAGCTTATTATAGGACACTGGACATGGGTATGGATGGCTCCAGGGCCCTCATTCATCAACGTGACGTAGAAAATGTTCTATTTCCATACTTAAGCACAGAATTTAGAATGTGTGCACGCACAAAAAAAACGGGATTCATCACACGTGCGTACACAGGTCCTACGCACACCTGTCATGATAAATATCACCTTGGTCCTACGCCGAGGCTCGTGCACACTTTCACGTATTTGCATACCAGAACCGCCCCGATTAACCATAATGGACAAACCCATGAAATGTGGAAAAGTGGACTAAGCGAGGGTGTTGTACACTGTCGGATATTATATCTATTAACTTCCTAAAAGACCATTGCTGCCTGGACACCGCAAACACTAATAAAGACCATTAACCACTGTTTTGCCGTTGCCCGTTAGTGTCATTAATGCATGCTGGAATAAGAATGCCTTTCTTAATTTATTTTGAATATTAATAATTATTATAATACAATAAAAGACAGCTCCGTCTTTTAATACACATATATTGTACAGTAACGTCAAATAAATACTACAGTCCCCGCTGAAATAAAGGTTCTGCACGCACATACCAGCAGTGATCTACAGCATAAAAGATAGCCACTTTATAATACTATTCTGAGTAGATAATTCATCTGTATCGCAACAGAGTCACGGATCTGGTCGGGGCAGGTAGCATTATGTCGGGAAAATCTTTATGAAATAAACAAAAGTGAATTAAAGAATTTAAAAACAAAGTTTAGCATATTAAATCGTTTTATAAGCTTTCTGAGTAGATAATTCATCTGTATCGCAACAGAGTCACGGATCTGGTCGGGGCAGGTAGCATTATGTCGGGAAAATCTTTATGAAATAAACAAAAGTGAATTAAAGAATTTAAAACGAAGTTTAGCATATTAAATCGTTTTATAAGCTTATAGCTTTTTTCGTGCTGATTTGAGAAGGGTTCAGCTGCAGAGCCGAAGAGCAACTCTCAGGGCCAAGATAGCACTTATACTATTTTGAGAGAGACAGCAGAGAGACAGACATCAGAGAGACAGACAGACACTGTTCCACAGTGTGTGTGTGTGTGTGTGTGTGTGTGTGTGTGTGTGCGTGCGTGCGTGCGTGCGTGCGTGCGTGTGTGTGTGTGTGTGTGTGCGTGCGTGTGTGTGCGTGCGTGCGTGTGACTACTAGTCTAATAGTAGAGACTCAGCCCCCCCCCCCTCTGGACCACCTCCTAGTAGGAAGAAGACGAAGATGAGGATTAAGGCGAGACACTGCAGGTGAATAGGCAAATATACTTTTTTTGTTGATTTTGTTATATTTTGCTTCCTAAACATGTCTTCTATGAAACTAGTGACAATAAAACGTCAATAACACACATTTAGTTGTTTATTTGACTTCATTTTGCCTTATTGCATCCATAAATGTCCACATATTTAATGGGGAAGTGCCTCATTTGCATATATAAACATACATTTCAGAAAACTTGTCTCTACTAGGAGGTGGTCCAGAGGGGGGGGGTCTCTACTGGGAGGTGGTCCAGAGGGGGGGGGGGGTCTCTACTAGGAGACTAGTGGTCACACACACACACACTGTGGAACAGTGTCTATCTGTCTGTCTGTCTGTCTCTCTGCTGTCTGTCTCTCCGGCTCTGCAGCTGGACCTTCTCAAATAAGCACGGAAAAGCTTTTAAGCTTATAGCTCCAATTTGGGTCCCAAATTGCGGTACAAATGAAGGAGGTGTCTCGGGTAGTGGACTCTAGTTAATATTATGTTCTCTCTGCAATTAGACTGCCCCTCATTCATTAATTCATCCCTATCTGATGCTATCTCTGAAAACAGTTCCTGCGAGCGCAGTCAGTGCACCCGATAACGCTATATATATAAACCTGCATTCATTCGGAGAGAAAGACCTATTCCACATGCTATTTAGGGTTTGACAATAATTACACTAATATCGCTATTTCACAATGAACTATAATGAATTACGGGGGTCATACAGAACACGTCAGTCAAGCTTATTTCCGCGTTGAAACGAATGCATGCAACTGATCTATGCCGTCCGTCTGCAGTCCCCATATTCTACCACAGGGCGTCAGCTAAGCATGGTCCGACCTGTGCTTAAATATACGCACAAAGTCAAGCACAAGTTCAAATAGATAAATCCCACACTTTGCTTAGGAATGGTCATACGCACGGCTTAAGCACATATCTGTGCGTAAGTCAAGTTGATACATGAGGGCCCAGGTGCTGCTGCGTTAAAGTGCACATCTTCAATATCTGTACTATTTAAAAGCACAGTGCAGGACACACTCAAAGGTTATCGCACCTCAGAGATGGCAGTGGACATGTATGACAGGAGAAAGGCCATATGTAATGGCCTTTGGATTGAGGAACATACTACCAGCCAAAGGAGGAAGCAGAAAAGGATGGACGAGTATGTAGTTGAGTCATCTTGTGGCACAAGCTCAGACCTCAGCTCAGGAGATCAGCTGAGACAGAGACTGTTCTATCCAGTCATCGACAGAATGCTGCAAGAGCTTGAGAGCAGGTTCTCATGAGTTGGATAACAACTTATGAGAGGCATACAGGCATGTTATCTAGCCTCAGACCAGTTTCTCTCAGTGGAATTGCTGCAACCCCTCGCCACACATTACAATATCCAACTATTGCCAGAGGAGATCACAGTTGCAAAGTGTTTCCTGGTCAGGACAGGCAGAGATGCAGTCCCTACTATCCAAAGTGTCTTTTCCCTCCTGGATGATAATAATAATAATAATAATAATAATAATAATAATAATAATAATAATAATAATAATAATAATAATAATAATAATAATAATAATAATAATAATAATAATAATAATAATGCATTTGATTTATAAGGCGCCTTTCAGGACACTAAAAGAAAAAATCCACAAATCGGTGAATGAAAAAATTATAGGATCAAATGAAAACTACTTACTAAAAATGGATGTTTAAAAGTCCTAAAAACCAACAAAAAATACCAAACACTAACAAACATTCAGCACAGACAATGGGGATGCTGACATAAAAAAAAAAAAAAAAAAAGGTAAAAAAAAAAAATTTAAACAATTTTTATTTTTTTTAGATCCGGGGCTAGGAGAAAAACATCCGGGGCTAAAGCCCCGGAAGCCCAGGGCTAACAACGCCACTGATGTGTAGGGGTACCATCTTGATTTTTACATTTGTTACACAGTGCTGATACGCTAGGATACATCTTATTCACTTTCACCTTTGAGTAGTGCAACCTGTGTATCACTTTAAATTGAATCAAGTTGATTCTAACATTTACAGAGCACCGGTGAATATTTGTAAGACACGTTTCCCAGAATTCCTCATTGAGGGGTATCCCCAGTTCTGACTCCCACTCAGTCCTATATCTTTCTGTGCTAACTGTTACCTGATTGAAAAGTGTCTGGTATATTTTTGACACCGCCCCTTTACTACCTGGTCTAACATTAATTATAGTTTTTTCCAGTGCTTGATGCTGAGGAATGTCTGACCATGTCTATTTTTAGTTAATGGAAAAAAACGTCAGAAGTCAGAAATAGTCAACATGGAACATTTTCTGATTTAAATTGTGTATTTATTTTTTAACCTAGGGGAATCTGAATCGGCGGCACAAGTGATACACAGGATATATGTTGGTGTAGACATGGTCCAATGTATTGTTGCTCCTACAGTATATGTTGGTGTAGACATGGTCCAATGTATTGTTGCTCCAACAGTATATGTTGGTGTAGACATGGTCCAATGTATTGTTGCTCCAACAGTATATGTTGGTGTAGACATGGTCCAATGTATTGTTGCTCCTACAGTATATGTTGGTGTAGACATGGTCCAATGTATTGTTGCTCCTACAGTATATGTTGGTGTAGACATGGTCCAATGTATTGTTGCTCCTACAGTATATGTTGGTGTAGACATGGTCCAATGTATTGTTGCTCCTACAGTATATGTTGGTGTAGACACGGTCCAATGAATTGTTGCTCCTATAGTATATGTTGGTGTAGACATGGTCCAATGTATGCATCAAAGAGAGCATTATGGATGTGGTGACGTTGTTTCTGACCAGAGAGATGATGCCGAAATCTGTATGTCTTCTGTTTGCTGTGTCTTTCCCTTCTCTCTGCCATGTCTGTCCTGTCATGTCTGTCCTCTCTCTCTCTGCTGTGTCTGTCCTGTCATGTCTGTCCTCTCTCTCTCTGCTGTGTCTGGCAGCGGTTTATTCTATAACAACAGGATACTGTAAACTAAGTAAACAGAACACACAGTAGTACTAGTAGTAGTACACACTGATTGCAATCTGCTTGCATAAAAACATTATATAAAATAGCATTCTGAGGTCAGTGTTAAAGTGCCACATGGAAGAGGTCTGGTTAGTAGTTAGAGTTAGAGGTGGTCTAGGTCTGGTTATACTGATCCGATACCAGTGCATACATTACAAAAAAAAGATTTATATTATATAAATTATAATTATTTTTTTCTTTTTTACAGCTACTGTTTTATATATACTGTTTTTTAGTAATAACTAGAAAGTAATGGTATTTATTAAACAACAGGTGATTGTATAGATTAGTATTAGTATCATTAATTGACAACTATGCTCAATGAGTTCATCCACGGAAAGGTTGTTGGCACATTGGTTGGCGCACGGAGGTTACACGTTGTTGCACTTCCTCCTACCCAGAAGGCTCCGTTTAGGTTAGCTACTGTAGTAGCAGAGGCTCTGTTGTGATTTTTAATGCAAAATAAATATTCAACATTCTCTTTTGAGACTCCGCCTCAGACTCTTATCATTTGGCACTAAAAGCTAAACATTGTCACCGGTATGGCTGTCTGCATTATGTCATTAATTGTGTGCGAGAGGTCGATCAGTTAGCCACATTAGCGTGAGCTAACTTAGCCACTAGCTAACGCGAGCTAGATGGAAATACAAACAATGTAACGTTACTGGTGAAAAAGTGATTTACCTTGGAATACTCCTTTGCCAACTTGCTGTACTTTGCTTGCAGGTCTGCAGCTGGATTATGAATAGTCCCAATTTTAGCCGATTAAGAAAAGTTATAATTATTTTGTCTCGTCTTGTTTTAGTCAACAATATCAACATACATGAAGAGAAATTTCGTCCTGGTTTTTGTAAATGACATTTGTGTCCTCAGTTGTGGTCAACGATATTTAATAAACTATTTAGTCTCGTTAGCGTGACATGGTCTTCAATAACGTGACGTCACGTCTCGTTGTCGTCATGAAAAAACCTTTGTTGACGAACATCTTTCGTCATCAATTTAGTCAACAAAATGAACACTGACCGGGTCAACAGAGTGAGAGCAGCCCCCCGCCCCCCCCCCGCGACCGGGTCAACAGAGTGCAAGCGGGGCTGGGCTGGAGGAGCTGCAAGCTAACATGGAAGCTCAAGTTTCAAGTTTCTTTAATAGTTGTCATACAGAAGTACAGAATACTTTCATACAAAATGCTTCTTACTGTTACGCTCCAGAGACTGTGCTAGACAAGATAGTATCAAATAACATAGTATAGCATGTAATTTAGAAGAAGAAAATGAGGTCACAGTGTTCGGTATAGACATATGTACAATGTTCTGAGTTACCATATAATATACAATACTATGCAGTGTACTAATGTACAGTACTATATAGTGCAAAGCAGAAATGGGATGAGGTACAATTTAGGTACAATTTACAGTAAGGTGTACGAGTTGTAGTGCAATCCTTCATCAATAAATATAAAGTGTGTGGAGTGGGTGCTACAGTGTGTTTGTTTAAAGTGAGTGTGTGCGTGTGGATGTGTGTGCTATGTGCGTTTGGTGGTTGTTGTTGTGTAGTGTTCATTATTCGTTTAGCAGCCTGATGGCCTGGGGATAGAAGCTTCTTCTGAGTCTTTCTGTGCTCGCCTTGAGACTCCGGTATCGCTTGCCTGACCGCAGCAGTTCAAAGAGGCAGTTGTTCGGGTGACTGGAGTCTTTAATGATTCTCTTAGCCTTGCCCTTGCAACGCTTGTTGTAAATGTTCTGGAGGGTGGGGAGCCCCCCTCCAATTGTGCGTTCGGCTGAACGTGTCACTCTTTGCAGTCTGCTTCGGTCTTGTGCAGTGCTATTCCCAAACCAGGAGGTGATGTTGCCGGTCAAGATGCTCTCTATTGTACATGAGTAGAAGTTCTTAAGGATCTTCTGACTGACTTGGAACTTCCTTAGGCGCCTGAGGAAGTAGAGGCGTTGTCGTGCCTTCTTCACAACACTGTCAATGTGTGTGGTCCATGTCAAGTCCTCGGATATGTAGGCTCCGAGGTACTTAAAGCTGTTGACTCTCTCAACCGGTGCCCCGTCGATGCTGAGGGGGCTGTAGTCCTTGACCCCCGACCTCCTGAAGTCCACAATCATCTCCTTTGTTTTGCTGACGTTCAGGGAGAGGCTGTTTTCCTGGCACCATCCCGCCAGGACCTTGACCTCTTCCAGGTAGGCCCTCTCGTCGTTGGCAGAGATCAGGCCCACCACCACTGTGTCGTCAGCAAATTTGATGATTGTATTGCTACTCCGCTGAGCCACACAGTCGTGTGTGTACAGGGAGTAGAGGAGGGGACTCAGAACACAGCCCTGGGGGGCCCCTATGTTGAGGGTGATGGATGTGCAGTTGCCTGCTCTCACCACCTGGGGTCTGCCAGTCAGGAAGTCCAAGACCCACTGGCAGAGGTCATAGTTCAAGCCCAGGTCCCTGAGCTTGGCTATGAGTATGGAGGGGACTATGGTATTGAATGTCGAGCTGTAGTCGATGAATAGCATTCTCACATAGTTCCCCTGCCTCTAACACGAGGAATATGACGCAGCAAGTGATACAAGCTGGTTCGGGAGGCGTAAAGATTTTGCCCAACCCACTTCCAGTTCCGCGTTCGGGATCCGCAATCTGATTGGCCACTGACGTTTCTCTCAGCGCCAATCACGTTACGCCTAGTTCTGCCTCTAACAGCCTGCTAGCTAGCTAACGTTAGCTAGCATTATCCAAGTCCGACATCACATCAATATACTAACTAGCTATTCATATCAATCGAAATAACTGTTGTGGAGTTCCATAAGAACGGCAGCCACATCAGACGACAGGTGTTGAAACATGCCAGCAGTTATTAGGCTACCTTCTAACGCCGGAGTGAGCACGGCATAAGAATAGCCTACCAGTAGCCTAAAAACCGCATGAGCATTCTATTTGTAGGTAATATGCTCTTGCATGCGAGTGATGTGACGTACTTTGGGCTTCATTATTCAGCCACAGGCAGGAGTCTTTAGATCACAGGCTGGTCATGCATAATCTCACCCACCAGACTCTTCTACCGAATTGAATAGGTCATGCAAGTCAATCAATAGATTACACTTTCTGTAGGCCTAACACTCACCTACTCATTCTGTTGTGACACAACATGACATGTTAGGGTTGTCAGTCACCTTCCGTCAGGGGCGGCGGGGGGGAGGAGCTAGCAGGGTCTTAAGCCCCCTCTGAAAAAGGCTTAGCCCCCTCTAAGCCCCCCCTCCCAGTTATGTTTTTTATTTTATTTATATATAAAATACATTACGAATGTATTTTAGCGAAGAACTGAGAAATTTGGCAGAGAGACGGCAACATTATCGTGGGTTTGCGTGATGAGTATCTCCACCTCTTTTATTGTGAAGCTGTATCTATCTACCGGACGTCATCAAAAGCATGTCTGTCACTATAGCCAATTGAAATGCTAGAAATGGTCACGTGGACTGGGAGAACCAATGGAATAGTCCCACCGGGACTACACCAATAGTCCCTAACGCACTTTCACTTCCGCGTTCGAGATGCGTGCGAGTTCAAAAAACAAAACAAACATCGTTGGATATAAATAAGAACGATTCGGGGAAATATAACGCTTCTTTTAATAAACAGGAGCCATACATAAAATACGGGTTTATCGCAACAGGTCGGTGATTCTTGCGTGCCGAGCCGACGTCCTCTCTGCATAATATGTGGCGACAACAACAACAACAACAACGAGGCAAGTTGGCAGATAAAGTAGCTGCTGCATTCAACGCCAATCTGGAATTGGAGGGCGGCGAGTGGATATGTGACATGTTTCAAACATTAGCAGGGATTTTGGAGGACTTAACAACAAACAAGGTAGGGTGAGTCGTGTTTGCATGCATTCTGATCTGTTCGTCACCCACCGCGGTGATCTGACTGCAACAGCTGATCTGCTGTTCATGAATGAATGAATGATGAATGAAAAACAGATTGCAGAACGGGTACAATACAGTACGGCGCAATACACACAATTGTTAAGGGGATGCAGACCAGAGAAAAACGTTTTTATTTTTTTTCAATATCAGTATATTAAATTAGCCATTGTTTTTGATCCTGGCCCGCCAAGAAACGGCTTGTGGAAAATATGGCCCGTGGCCAAACCTAATAGCCGACCCCTAGCCTATATTAGCCGGTATTTTGTTTGTTGCATTAAAATTCATTAGCCCCTGCTATAAACAATCCAGCCCCTCCAAAGCTCCCGCGAGGCCAATTCTCTGGCGCCGTTACTGCCTTCCGTGATCATGTTTGAACCAATGAGTAAAAATCTGTTCTATAGGCTATATTTAGTCTAGTTTATTAGACATAAAGCATTTAAAAATACTTAGCATTAACCATACATTGTCAAGGTTGACAGAATAAAGTCTATATCAACTTATTTCCATCATGGACCTTGGTGTAGGCCAATAACAGAACAGATTGACAGGTGGCGACAAAGCACAAGACTGGGCATTTATTTAAAAAACATACATGCAGAACATGAAAGAACAGACAATCATCAACAAACACAACAACCGCATTGGCCATGGGAGTCTTATGCATGGCTATACTCCTATGTCATTCTTTAACTGTATGTGAAATGCCACATACCTGTTCTGCATGTACATTGAATAACTAATAGCATTATGTAGTCTACACACATACATCAACAGATCTGACTTCAGAACAGAGAGTTGAAGGTAAGTAGGCCTATTGGGTAAGTAGGCCTAACATATTCATTCAATCCAGAACCAGTACCAAGCAGTGGCGTCGCGTGGGTAAAATAACAGAGGATGCCAATTATTTTAATGAATAAATAGTTTTCATATTTAAGCCAAATAATATATATAATATATTTCTCCCTCCCTCGCTCTCTCCCTCTTTCTGAATATTACACACACAACACAAATATACACAGTGGTTGCCTGCAGGAGGTCTGGTTTGATTATGAATCAGAGAGAGACAGAGAGAGAGAGAGAGAGATCATTTAGGTTCTAGGTTGAAATGAATGAATGGCCTGATGTCGCCGTCGGAGCGTTTCTCAGCGTCTTGCAAGATATTGCTGACATGGCAGAACATACATACAGTAGCCTGTGGCTCGGCCCATCAAACACAAGCAGACCAGTACAGTATGACTCGGCGAGTCGGCGCCGCCCCATCAACACAATAACACAGTATGATATGACACGGCAGAACATATACAGTATGGCTCCCCACACACATTAGGTACTCACCATTGTAGCAGCTGACGCGCCTTGGTCCAAATTAAGTAAAGGAAAGCAATGTCCACAAAGTTTTCCAAGTCCTGTGGGTATTCAGGTATTCTCCTACACTTTTCTGCAGCTGAGCGAATTTCAGGTCTCCTCAATGAATTAATCCGAGAGAGGAATCCGAATTTCAATCAATCAAACAATGCTGTTTGTTTAGACCATAAGTGTCAAACTCACGGCCCGCGGGCCAAATGCGGCCCGCTACGTCATTTGATGTGGCCCCCCAAGAGCGCAGGTAAATATTTTTTTTTACATTAATATTGGGTTAAAAAATAGCAGTGTTAAAATAATT
This sequence comes from Notolepis coatsorum, assembly GCF_963971535.1. Classification (NCBI taxonomy): domain Eukaryota; kingdom Metazoa; phylum Chordata; class Actinopteri; order Aulopiformes; family Paralepididae; genus Notolepis; species Notolepis coatsorum. Next base: position 112,114,284 of record NC_140178.1, on the reverse strand, counting down.
GTGGGTTAATGCGTTAATAAAGCTTTAACTTTGACAGCCTTAGTTATTACACATTCTTACACACAGGGGTGTAGCTCCAGATTCTGGGCCCCATGAAAGAATGTATTTGTAGGCCCCCAGTGAATGCGAGCGCGCGTAAGCGCGCGAGCAGAATTTTTTTTGACATTTTTTTATTGATGAAAACGCATAATATGGTTTTCACCTATACATTCGGATCAGCAGTTCAGCACCTGCACTGTTGGTGGGTGAGCCTAGTAAAGGATGTCGCATTGCGTTCATCTTCAATGAATGGACCAATGCAATAGTCTACCAAAGCCCCCCCTCTCTCTCTATATATCTCACACACACACACACACACACTTCAGAAAGAAACATAGTATCAATGAGAGCATCAATAATACACCTTTTTTGGGCCCCCCCCCCCCAGTGCTGGGCCCTTGGAATCATCCTAAGCTACCCCCCCCCAGCTACGCCCCTGCTTACACATACATGTATGTTGAACATCTGAGGTATTGATGAAGTAACAAAGGAAAAAAGCCAAAAGCACTTACTCCTCAGACATTCTTTGACAATTTTACAGCCCAAAATACAAAAAAGATCCAGGCAGAATAGGTAACAAAGGGTTGAAGAAATATTGTCTGAACTGTCAGATGCAAACTGGCTGTGTGACATAACCGAGCATCTCGCTCAATTGAATAAGAAGCTGTAGGGACGCAAACAAGTCCCACCCAAAACTTGACCAACAGACGGCCTCTCAATTGACCTATATAAACACTTTAAAGATAAATTAGTGACCCCCCTTTTTGAGATGTACCTAGAATCCTTTGAAAATGGTTACTTACCTGCATCAATGAAAGAGGCCCTGATTATCCTGCTCCCAAAACCAGGCAAAACCAATACTAAATGCGAGAACCTCCGTCCTATAAGTTTGATAAACAACAACACCAAAATCCTTAGTAAAATCTTGGCCAAAAGAATAGAGAACGTACTCCCAGAGATAGTGGGAGATGATCAAAATGGATTCATAAAAGGGAGACAGGGATTTCACAATGTTAGACGGGTCTTCAACATCCTATACAACCAAAAAGGAGAGAGGGACACAGGTCTTCTCTCGCTCGATGCGGAGAAGGCCTTCGATAGGGTGGAATGGGCTTATCTTTTTGATGTTATTGATCGATTTGGATTTGGAAATTACTTTTGTAACTGGATCAAATTACTACACCTAAACTCTGTAGCTGAGGTACTAACAAACGAAGTGACATCTAAACCCTTTAATATCACCAGGGGTTGCCCTCAAGGCTCGCCTTTATCACCGCTCCTGTTCATTTTAGCTATCGAACCGCTAGCAATAGCAATCAGGGATAACAGACAGCTACATGGGATTGAAATCGGTAATAACGATCACAGAATAGCCCTTTTTGCGGACGATGTCATTTTGTTCCTAAAAAACCTAGATACATCGATACCTGCACTGCTCGATATAATTGATCAGTTCGGTAGTATCTCTGGATATAAACTAAACGCCTCAAAATCATCACTTATGCTGCTTAATGACAACGAGAGAAAAACCGCTGACCAACAAGAATTTCCTTTCAAGCTCTCGAACAGCTTCACTTATCTGGGCATCAAAATAATACCCCAAATAGAAAATATAGCATCAATAAACTATGAACCTATGATAGACTCTGTATTCAAATCCATAGAGAGATGGATGTTCTTGCCCATCTCTGTGATAGGGAGGATAAACATACTAAAGATGTCCATACTACCAAAGTTCCTATACTTATTTCAAAATATCCCTCTGGCACCACGGTAAGAATGTTCGGAAAGATTGCGTCTCTCATCTCAAAACTTATATGGCGCAAGAAATGTCCTAGAGTCCGCCTATCTCTGTTGTATCTTCCATTCGATGCAGGGGAGTTGACCTGTCCTAACCTTCATTGGTATTACCTGGCTGCACAATTGAGAACTGTAATGTTTTATTTTTCTAAGGAAGAACCACCATCATGGATGGGAGTGGAAGCATACCCAATGCAACTACCACTACATTTATACATGTATTCAGCCGAGCCAAAATATTTAAGAAAACATACTACACACCCCATAGTGCTCAACATGATTAATGTATGGTATGAGGTAAAGAAATTTATGAAAATAAACAACTCCATGTCGCAATTCAGCCCAATCTGGGGAAACGTCTCATTTAAACCAGGCAAACTGGATGCCGGATTCAAACTATGGACAAAAGAAGGAATAAGTCAAATATCTGACCTTTACAAAGATGGGGTCTTGATACCTTTTGAGGAACTATCAATAAAATACAACATCCCAAGGAAGCATTTTTTTAAATACTTGCAACTGAGAAGTTTCATTTCCTCTCTGCAAAACCAGTCACTGGCAATTCCTACACTTTCATCTTTAGAAAAAATTATCATCAAGAACTGCAACAGCAAAGGCCTGTTATCAATGTTCTATAACTGGATTGTATCTGGTTCAGACGAGACGTCACTATCTAGATTGGAGTCATGGAGGCTGGACTTGGGAGAGGAGATCTCAAACGAGGACTGGAACAGAGCATGCGAGGAGGCTCAGACACAAACGGCCAACACTAGCTTAACACTTTGGTTGCCTAAGGTTAAATTAATGATATACCATAGATTGCCAGCGCTATTTGTCTATGGAGAAAGTCCCCTTCTTTGCAGGGCTATAACTTTTTAAATTCTATTGCTACATTGCCATTATTAGGGCCCATTCAAAGTCCTATATGTATTGTTCATTGTGTAGCAACGTTAAACTTTTTCATTCACATATTCATAGTAAAGTATGGTCTAATGTATAAGTATGTTTTCATCTCTTTCTGCAGCTTTCTCCAGAACGTGATATATAGCCCCAAATGCATTATATTGATGATGAAATACAGTTTGATGGCAATCAGCGCGATATAGAAAATTCCAACTAGACGTACTTCTAGAAGTTACTACACGTCATCTGATGTTGACCGGATGGGCGAGGGGGCGTTTATAATTCCGTGGGCAGCGTTATACCAATCATCTAATGTGGGTCAAATGTTGATAATATCAGTTATTATCGAAGAAGGTAACGTTACACGCTGAAACTCACCCCAGTCTCCGCGCGCCGTTGGGCGATCATCGTCGAGTAGAAATTTTATCATTATGGGATATATTTTTACCCGGTCCATCTCCAGCTTGTATAATGGTATATACGTCCAAATCATGTTGTTTATCGAGTTATTGGCAATCGATCACCGTGTAGCGTGACGAGCCAGAGTCACATGAACCATAGCGAGCGCCCGGAAGTACTACGGTCGTCATGACAACCTCTATTCAACATCCTGTTTTGGCGATTGCGCCGATCGGCCACCAGATGGCGCTCCTGAACCGCCAGAGAGCTCAGTGGGTCCTGCTGGTGGATCTCAGGCCAGCGGAGGGACATTATGAATCCGATCGCAGATTTTTGAAATATTGATATAAGGACGCTGTACAGCGTCCCCCGGCAACTTTAGCATGGCCAGCAAAGACGTGTCCCGGCACTCAAAGTGTTAAAACTACTTCAATACAAATGGCTGATGCGGACTTATATAACCCCTGTCAAACTGAATAAATACAACAGCAACACACCAGATAGGTGCTTTAAATGTACCAAGGATCGGGGAACTTTTATACATTGTATTTGGGAATGTGACAAAATCAAGAAGTTCTGGGGGGAGGTGGTGAATAAAATCAAAGATATCCTGTCAGTGAATATCCCACTAGACTCCAAAATGATAGTTACATTTATATCCAATAAATCTGAACCTGAGAACCAAACAATTTAAATTTATTGATTTTGCTATACTACAGGCAAAAAGAACAATAGCTTTCAATTGGAAGAAAATAGACGCACCCACAATCGGTGCTTGGATTAAAAACATGGCACAATGCATGTCTATGGAGAGAATAACGTATATCCTCAGGAACAATATAGAGATTTACGAGGATATATGGAAACCATTTAATGAATATCTGAGAAGGGAAGATATAGGAGGGCTGCTATAGGATGAGTCCCCCCGCGGTCAGCCGTGACCCGGACCCCGGGAGAGACCGGAGACACGTCAGTGAAGGTGTTGTAAAGATGTCATTTATTTTTATGTACATTTTCTTTTCCTCTTTTCAATTATTTATATTTGTGTACGAGCTATTCTAATGGAGGTACAAATGAATGTACATATTATTTCTGTATGAGAACAGTAAAAACAAAACTAAAGATGCTAAGAGAGAGAAAAGGGGAGGGGGGAGGGGGGTATGTGGGTATATGTATAATCTTGTGGAGAAAAGGAATTAAGAATAACTGACTACAATGAAAACCTGAAATGTGTACTGTAAAACCCAATACAAATATTGTACTAGAAGAAAAGGGAGGTTTAAAGGAAATAGAAGGATACAGGAGGAAGGAGGTTCAAGGAGGGTCCCTGGACCCATGACGCGCATATTTACCTGAGTCAGAATAATTTTTTTTTAGAGCAAGTATTATAATTTGATATTTAAGCATTACATCACACGCAGGAGTGGTTTGTGACCAATAAACCATGCCTAGGGGTGGTTGTTAGGCCCGAGGCGCAGCCGAGGGTCGTTAGACCCCCCTAGGCATGGTTTATTGGTCACAAATCACGACTGCACGTGGTGTAAAGCTTTTATACAACTGCCAGATTCATCCAACCTTATTTCTATACAATAAACACACATTAATCGAAGATTTATTGAAAAAACCATCCGCCAGAAAAAGTAGTTCCCACAACTCCATGTGGAAGCAGCTTGAAGTGCATCCAACCAAACTAACACATCCAACTGTGTATTATTGGAATGATTGAGAGAAGTTGCCTCATGTGGAAGCAGCTTGAAGTGCATCCAACCAACTAACACATCCAACTGTGTATTATTGGAATGATTGATTGAAAATTTTATTACCAGATGCAGAATGGGTACAATACAGTACGGCTCAATACACACAATTGTTAAGGGAATGCATAGGAAAAAAACGTTTTCTTCGCCCTATTTTTTTATTTATTTCTTTTAGCCTAAACTTAACCAGTTGGAAACCAGGGGTACAGTAATAAAATTAGCAATCAACCAATCAATCAATTCAATAGACCATGCTCACTTAAAACAGCGCTGCTTCTCTCTCAGTCTGACTCCCCCGCTGTTGCAGACAGGAGTGTGTGTGTGTGTGTGTGCGTGTGTGTGTGTGTGTGTGTGTGTCACAGTGTGTGTGTGCGTGTGTGTGTGTGTGTATGTGTGTGTGTGTGTGTGTGTGTGTGTGTATGTGTGTGTGTGTGTTTGTGGGTACGCCAGCGTCGGACAGTGAGAGAGAACGCTGCAGTCAGTAGCAAGAAGGAAGTAGAAATTTAAATCAATCAATTAATCTATCAATCAAACCGCGATTTTTCTTTTGTTCTAGATTGCCTCAAGACCCATCAATTACATCATCCAACATTGTTTAAAGGGCTAACACATTCCCCTTGACAGAATCGCTTCATATTTAGTCGTTTAGTCGCCATTAACATATCCATTTGTAAATATTATTGGCCACCTTCTTGTGATCCGGCGGAGTGATGTGATGTGGGTCGGTTGTGGGCGGGTCCTGGGCCAGCAGCGTGGATTGTTGCCAATAAAGACGTGTAAAATGACTGTTTCAGCCAATCAGAATCGAGAAATTTGCATGCCGTTGTATAAGATGGTTTAAGGACGACATACACTAAGTATTAGTACCAAATATCTGGGAAACCAACTGATGTGGGATTAATAGCCAAGAATGATGGGGTATATATGTATGTAAAACAAAATGCAAGGTAAACTGAGTTTAAAACTTTTCTATATATCCCTGTTCAAGGAAGATATACATATCGTCATTGGATTTTGTACAGGCCAACGAATGTGCGATTACTATTCAAAGAATGACTTAGTCAATAATTGTATATATTCTTCTTTCAGCAAGAACGGTATTTTTGTATTTTTTTTTTAATTTTCTCTTTATGGTTTAGGCCTGTATAAGGGCGATGTACACTGTCTGTGTAACCACCTGAAAAGCCAAACGGTGGAAGATTGACAATCAAAGATGTTATTATTTGTATGTTTGTTTGTGAATATAAATGCAAATAAAAATTGAGTTTAAAAAAAATATATAGTTGTGAACTGAGACAACCCTTATTTTGTTATTTTTGAGTACAGTTACAGTTGTGTGTTCATGCAGACGCATAATAGCAATTTCATTACGAATTGAAAATGGGGGACCCTGATGTAAACAAGTCGAAAGTCTTTCTCTGGTCTGCATCCCCTTAACAATTGTGTGTATTGAGCTTTATACAACGGCATGCAAATTTCTCGATTCTGATTGGCCATTCACACGTCTTTATTGGCAACAATCCACGGTCCTGGGCTCAGGACCCGCCCACAACCAAATCACATAACCCTCCCCGGCTCACTCCGGGAGAAAACAGGATCGCGGACAACAAATGGTTATGTTGAAAGCACCATAACGACTAAATATGAAGCGATTCTGTCAAGGGGAATGTGTTAGTATTTTAAACAATGTTGGATGATGTAATTGATGGGTCTTGACTCAATCTAGAACAAAAGAAAAATCGCGGATTGATTGATAGATTAATTGATTGATTTAAATTTCTTCCTTCCTACTTTCCGACTGCAGCGTTCTCTCTCACACTGTCCGACGCTGGCGTACCCACAAACACACACACACACACACACACTGTGACACACACACACACACACACACACACACACACACACACTCCTGTCTGCAACAGCGGGGGAGTCAGACTGAGAGAGAAGCAGCGCTGTTTTAAGTGAGCATGGTCTATTGAATTGATTGATTGGTTGATTGCTAATTTTATTACTGTACCCCTGGTTTCCAACTGGTTAAGTTTAGGCTAAAAGAAATAAATAAAAAAATAGGGCGAAGAAAACGTTTTTTTCCTATAGGGCAAAGAAAACGTTTTAATAAATTTTCAATCAATCATTCCAATAATACACAGTTGGATGTGTTAGTTGGTTGGATGCACTTCAAGCTGCTTCCACATGAGGCAACTTCTCTCAATCATTCCAATAATACACAGTTGGATGTGTTAGTTTGGTTGGATGCACTTCAAGCTGCTTCCACAGTTGTGGGAACTACTTTTTCTGGCGGATGGTTTTTTCAATAAATCTTCGATTAATGTGTGTTTATTGTATAGAAATAAGGTTGGATGAATCTGGCAGTTGTATAAAAGCTTTACACCACGTGCAGTCGTGATTTGTGACCAATAAACCATGCCTAGGGGGGTCTAACGACCCTCGGCTGCGCCTCGGGCCTAACAACCACCCCTAGGCATGGTTTATTGGTCACAAACCACTCCTGCGTGTGATGTAATGCTTAAGTACTGTACTGTACCCATTCTGCAATCTGTTAATTAAAGTTAATTAAACTATCTTCCATTAGTTGGATGTATGGCCTCTGCAAGGTTGTGTGCAGCCATTTGTTTTTGTAACATCTGCTACATCTGTCCCACATGTTCTTTGCAGCTCACAGTTGTTAGTTCTGCCCCTCTTGACTGTGACAAAAAGGTTTTGAACAAACTTAATGTCATAGCTTGTATTTGATGATATTCTTCTTTGTTATTTACTTGAATGGTTTGATCATTGATTGATGGAGTAATATGGGGTTCTGATAAACTAAAATTATTTGTTAAAATAACATAAGCTAACATATATTTTTACATTTATGCAAATGCAATATGTATAACTTGAATAAGTAATAAATACAGAAACAACATGTTTAACAATATGTAAATGTGTAGCTACATTTATTTTACATTACATTAACATTTATACGGTCTTTGGCCCTTTGAGGGCAACCATAATGCTGATGTGGCCCTCTGTGAAAATGAGTTTGAGACCCCTGGTTTAGACATTAAGACTCGCATAACGTTAGCTAGCTATCTCCGGGGTTCCCTCGTATTGTCGTTTTGATTCGAACGTGGCCGCGAGGCGTGTATATTTTCCCAAACGCAGTTTCACCGAGGCGATGACGTCGTCACGTTTAGCTTTGATTGGTCAATCGGTGGAAACGTTCTGGACTGGCCCGCCTCCAGAGCGGCAAATTTGAAGACGCTAGACTACTTCGCTGTCAAACGGCCCTGCGTTAAGGTGTGGGAACCCCTTTATTAAGCTCGAATCTTATTGGCTAATAATTGGTTCTGGAGTCCATAACCATGAATCACATGGTGGACGCTTGAAAAAGACACCCCCCCCCCCCTCCCCTCTGCTCTCTATTCTGCCTGAGCTGCAGTGACTGAAGCTGCAGTGAGCACAGAGTGACTGCCAGCCTGCCTCAGTGAGTCTGACAGTGTTAGAGAGAGTGAGAAGAAGAAGAGGGAGAAAAAAAATTAAATATAACACAGAGATGAAAAATAAAGATTTTTTATTATTATTGTAAACTATATAAAAAAAAACTTTTTTATTTTTTACTATTCATATTTTTCTGGGCTTCCAGGAAGATTCGCCACTGGTACCAAGAGGTAATTAACATGTCATTTTAGCAACAGGTAACTTCATATAGGCCTAGGCCTAGAGATTTCTACAATGGCATGCAAATGTATTGATTCTGATTGGCTGAAACCTGTCGAGCAACTAGAGTCTAAACAGTCCACCCTTGAGTCTAACCCTCCCACAACCGCATTTCTTTAATTACCCTGTTTATTTTATAGCAATAGGGTTGGGTGGCTTGGCTGTAGAAAAGCATAAGACCACTTAAAGTCGTGGGTTAGACTCTTTAGATCACGCCTAGGGGGGCCTCTAACAACCACCCCTAGGCATGATCTAAAGAGTCTAACCCACTCCTCCTCGTGATCTAATGCTTAACACGTTCAGAGCCCAAGCTTAATTCCTTTTTACCGCCTTGAATGCCCAGCACCACTTCAATGTTAGCGCTAATATCGCCTAATCTATGTTTTAAATTATGGCTATGTGTCTAATCTGCCCGTCGCTTATCAAAGACTCATTTTCCAGTCAACATTGTCAAAGCGGATTGTTTTTTTACCGGTTCATTTCAGTTTTCTAGCATTTTGAAAAGCACTTGTTTTCACGGAAAAAAGAAGACATTCTATGATAATCGCCCTTTACTGGAATATTCTAGAAAATTGTCATTTTTCGGCCTATTTATGAATCGTTTTCAAATAAACGCTAGATTATAGATAGTATATGTGTACGCATACACGCTCGTGCCGCAAGCTGAAAATCGATTCTCCTAGTTCTGGACCGCTCGCACAGTCAAACAGCCTGGGGGACACATATGGGAAACGCTTATATCTCCGTGAAAACGAGTCCGATTATCCTAAGACTGGTAACATAGATTCCTTACCCGAGATCAGATGGTATCCAAATGGATTATTCCAATTCCTGATCGCCATTCGAAAAAAATCGATCCTTTTATTGATCCCACCGTATACTGTAAAAACACATAATCCCCGCTGCTCTGAGGCTCCAGAGTGAAGCTGATCGACGGCGGTTGCATGAGTGAGAAGTAAAATGTGGAGTCCGGGTTTTTTTTTTCTCATTCATTTTCATTGAGTTCAATCCAAAAGGGTGAATTACAATCTGGGAGACGATAGGGGGCGCTTTTTTCACATCCGAGCGCCTGGGGTGGCTGAATTTCCAACGGTAGACTCGGTTGATGAAATATGAATTCAGATCGCTAATAAAAAAAAAATACGAGAAAAACCGAATATTCTCGTGATGGGCATTCAAAGTGTTAAGCAGCCTACGTAGGTAGGTTTAGCAATAGGTAACCACATAACAGATATTTAAAAGGTAATTAACAGGCATGTTCTGCAACATATATCCACTCTTGAACAATGAAAAACTATGAGCTTCAATGTTTTTTTGCCCCACTAGTGTTCAAAGCCACCGACGCGCTCAGGTTGTGTTGCTTCCCAGGTCGCCCAGCTGGAACTCGCCTCCTTGAGCCGGCTGGCAACTTCCTGCGTGCGACTGCAGTTGGCTGGCAGCCAATGATTGGGCCTTGACGCCTTGCAGCCGGCTGTAATGTGGCAGCCCTCGTCGTCGACAGGCTCCCGGACTTGCCGTATGTGTGGAGGGCTGACAACATTGCGGAAGGGTTTCTCTTCAGCAGCAGATACTGTTTTGACATGGCCTTGAATCCAGCAGTGAAGAGGGGGTCCCGGCTGCGTCGCCTCATGTCTGAGATCACCTCCGCGAGATCAGAGTCGTCATCATCTGAATGTGTGACAATAAGAAGGGAATAGGTTTATTTTGAATGTGTATGCTGGTATTGTACATGCAGTATAGTATAGGTAATAATTACCATTATGCACATTGCTCTCTGCTGAACCAAGGAGAACTAGAATGGTCTGTCTGTATGGTAGTCACAGGGTTTGAACAACTTCAAGGATGTACATCCTTCATATTATTATATCCTATTTAACACTTGTGGCTGGAGTAGGGAATCCTACATAGTTAAACTAGTGTGTGTGTGTGACTGTGTGTGTGCAGTGGCGTTGCGCAATATTTCGGGGCTCCCCCGCAGGTCGGACCATGGGGCCCCGCCCACTCCCCTAAATCAATAATAAAGTGACATGGGATAGACATCGCGGCCACTTAAAACTTTTTTTTTTAAATGTTTATTTTTTCAGGCATCATTCATTGACAAATACAAGTGGCTTTGTATTTTTTGTAACATGAAGGTATTGTAGAACGTTATAGCCATATCATAATTTGAGTTCACACAACGGAACGGTTCACATAACATAATTCTGTATAAAAGAAAAGTAGTCTTAAATTTTTTTTAATAAAAAAACACATCCTATAGGCTACATAGTAGAGGATGCAGTCAGGAGCTGCTTTCTATTGTAGTAGGCCTATTATTTTATACGAGTACGTCTCCTGGCATTCTTCTGGGCAAAGTCCAACACTAAATCTAGTGTCGGCTCTCAATACTAGAAACGTTAATAATAATAATAGCTTCATTTTATATAGCGCCTGTGACGGCCACACCATTTGCCGCACATCAGCACTAATGTCGGTAACCACTACACTCCCTTTCTTTCTTTTCATTTTGTCCTTATGCATTGTTAACATCCATAATACCCATACACAAATCAAATAATGACACCACACATTATTATTGTTTCATATACCATACTTCCATCTTTATTTGCATTATGATATATTACAAGGTCCTAAGTTAGTGCACACTTAGTTTACATTGTTTATCATAATTGTTTGCTCATGCCGTTTCTGTCTTACATATTTGTTTGGTGTTCCGGGCGGTGCTCTGCTCTTCCTGGTGGCAACTGGCAAAGGACCAGTAATTGGAAGAGGCTGGATTTAAATACCAGGGCCCTCATGTATCAACCTGACGTACGCACAGATATGTGCTTAAGCCGTGCGTACGACCATTCCTAAGCAAAGTGTGGGATTTATCTATTTGAACTTGTGCTTGACTTTGTGTGTATATTTAAGCACAGGTCGGACCATGCGTAGTTGGCGCCCGGTGGTAGAATATTTTTACAACGCGGAAATAAGCACCGACTGCGCTCCGCGTAACTCAACCCGTTATTATTTTGCGCATATATTGCAGAAATACGGGAACATTTTGATTATATTTAAAAGGCTTTGCCATTGTTAAACGTAATAAGTGGAACCCCGAAGCTGTAAGCAGAATACAAGTCATATGAACACCCACGATATAAACGCATTGCAACGAGAACAGACAGAGGTTATTTGTTGAGTGTATGTGTATACAAAACCCTTGCAATAAATGTGTCTTAAATGAATGAAAAGCATACATGCTCTGGACACAGAGTGTTACAAAGGGTCAGATTAAACCGAATATATGTATTTATTGATTGATATATATTGCATAATATTTGTATATCGTTTGATATCCCTTGTGTATTCTTTGTACATATACACGGAATATCCCTTTAACCTAGTAGCCTACAGACCATAATATTTCGTTCTCTTATTGGATAGCGTTCCACCAGCGCCAGTGTCTTACCCCCAGAGTCGAGTTCAAAGCTACCGTCAAGGCTTGTCTGTACATGCCCGGCTCTGCCCAGGACTACGAGACAGAGGTGGGGCTGGTACTAGTTTGTTCGCCCAACATATAAATATGGCGCAGGTGAATACAGAAGTAGTTCAGTCCGCAGTCCGTTCAGTTCAGTCTTAGTAACAAGTGAAGCCTCACCCACTATGCAACGTGCGGAGAAGTAGGGCTCGTATTGCCCCAAGATAGAGTCTTGTTTATCCTAATACGTTTGTTCAACGTATCGTTCGCTCCTTACTAGTAAAAGCCTTCATCACGAGTCAAAGACCAAGTGAAGTGAGCAACAGTGTGTCTAAATAGAGCACTTATAGCCGCGTGCGAATAGGATAGTAAAGTATCAGGGCTTGGTTGGATAACGTCAAGTTCGACTTAGTTGATGTGAAGTACCGCGCACCGGAGGATCTACACCGGTGATTGCAGAGCCCCTTTCCGGCTGGAGTATTACTATTATTGCTTTGTACCAGGCTGGTGGAGAGGATAAGAATCGTCTACACCCACTGCTGTGGGATCTACCGTGAGGACCATCATTCGAGCCCGTCTCTATTGGAGAGGCTGACCGGCTTCCACCTGTGCTGCGCGCACACTGGGATTACAGCTGCCTTTCGTCTGCCGAGCAGGGAGTAATATACCGCCTCCCATAGCAGGAGCCTATATTGAGTCCCCGCTGGCACCAGACTTTGCATTAGAGCATTGCCTCCCCCTGCTGGCTTACAACCGGTGGGAACCCTCTACCAGTATTCCCTGCTACCTTACCAGAGTACAATAGATATAATTCCTAATATTCAGGTTGTATTCTTATTTCATGCGTAACCAGAGAATGAACATTCATTATTGATTTGCCTACGCACATTCCTTTGCCTTACAAGTGCATTCAATTAAAGTATATTATGTATTCTTGCTGCTAATAAATACTTAAAGACAACTTTGTGTAGAACCGATTCATTGTGGGGAAGTGTTCTCATCATATACTCGTGTACGGTATGGCCAGTATAATGTACATAAGACGGTAGTGGTTTAATGATACCATACTTGATTAATACAGTCAGGGAATTGTACCCCTCAGTTACAATTGGTCCTTCGAGCCGGAGAAGAATTAGCGTAATATTAATATAATATTAATATTAACATGGCCGATGATGAACACTCCACAAACGGTTCTCCTAAGCTAGATCGCCCGCAGCGCAGACGGCAGCCACCTCCCTATCTAGAGGCATACACTGTCAGTCCAATACCTAGCTTTAAAGGGAAGTTAAATACGGATAAAATAACTAAAGCGGATAGTAAAAGTATGCCAAACCCTAACGACCAGGCTACCCCGCCAGTAGAGACCCTAGTGGGTTCTAACGTAACTGACCAAGCTCACGGGGGGGACCAGGAGGGACATGACATGACTTTACCCCCGACAACGTCGACGAGGTAGTCCCCGGAGAGCTCCAGGATAAAGAAAGCCCTCCCGGGACGGAACCCGACCCACCACAAGAAGAGACGCGCACCCAGGAGATGGATCTCCTCGGTACGCGACAGGAGAACGGATCTCCAACGAGTACTGCCGGGAGCCGATCGCCTCGACCGGCGTCTTCCCCCAGCGAGGCGGACAAGATGCTGGCACAGGCACTCATCGCCACCCTGGCAGCCTCCACCGAACGCGATCGACTTCAAGCGCAACAGACGCGCGAGCGCGAACATTTTGCAGCCGCTTCCAGGCGCAACAAAGGAGTGAAGACGACCGCATAAGACTGGAGACCAGACGCCTTCAGACGGAAGAGAACATTGAAAGAAGCCGCGCCGATGCACAGCACGCCGCCGCCAATGCACAGCGCGACGTCGCAAATGCACAGCTCCACGCCGCCCATGCCAGCGCCAATGCCCAGCACGACGCCGCCAACGCACAGCGCGACGCTGCCCAGGCCAGCGCCAATGCGCAGCGCGACGCCGCCAATGCCCAGCGCGAAGCAGCGCGCGACGCAGCCCATGCCCAGCGCGAGGCAGAGCGCGACCGGCTGCAGGCGGAGCTGATGGACAAACTGGTTGCCATGGCGACACCCCCTCTCTCCGCACGGAGCTCCCGGAGATCGTCACGACAAGGGTCTAGGACACATTCCCCTACCCGACCAAGCGACCCGGGACCCCGCCAACAGGAGGATCCTGTCCACGTCTCCGAGCCCCCTCCCCAGCCGGTCCATACGAGACCCAGCAACCGGGAAGAACCGGACCACGCCGAGAGACTGAACCGAAGACTCCAGGACCTAGCAGAGGAAGAGGAGGAGGAGGAATGTCAAGCCGACCAGCAGCAACGTACCCTGGACCAGGAGGCCCAGTACAGCCCCGACCAGCAGCAACGTTCTCTGGACCAGGAGGCCCAGTACAGCCCAGAAGTCAGCCCCGAGGCCCTGCGCTACAAACCCCCGACTCAACTCACGGGTGAGTTTGACGCACCGCCAGCCCCGAGGAACAGCACCTGGGTACCCGGCCCTTGGTACCCACCAAGTACCAGCCCAAGACGACACGTAAGAGGAGACTCGCCTAGGAGGCCTCTCCCCCAACGCTCACCGATGTGCCAGTCATCCATGGCATCGTACCTTGGCACACCGACGTTCCCGGACTTCACACACGAGAACAGAGCACAGTACACAGAGCTACGAATGTGCTTAGAGACTATGTTGTCCGACGTACCAGATGAACCGTACAAATATGCTATCCTACTGAAGCACCTCAAGGTGCCCAGAGCGCACAATATAGCGCTGGCATATTCCAGCTCTACTACCCCATACACCGCGGCTCTAGTAGCCCTCGACCAACGTTATGGACGCATATGGGACTATGTGATACAGGAGATAAGAGACATTGACCGTCTCCCCCCAGCCAGAGACAACAGAGCATTAGATGACCTCTCTATCAAGGTACAGTCCCTGGTAGGGATGCTGGGGTCCCAAAAGGAAAAAGGGATCTATGAACTGTACGCTAACTCTAATGTAGAGAGGATATTAGAGAAGCTCCCTCCCGCCCGACAAGAGCGCTTTCGGCGGCAGAGAGACCACCGCGACCCCAACGGTCCAGAGGCATCCCTCCTAGACCTATCTGAGTTCCTCGCAAGGGAGGTCAGTAGCCTACGACTCGACACGTTCGTATGGAGTGGATCAAGCCCAAGACTCGGACCTCGGGGAGCAACAGATAACCGCCGGTTGGTGACTGTTATGCACCAAGCCGAATCAGTACCGCAGCACAAGAACCACCACACCCCCTCGACGAAAGAGGACCAGTGGAAGATTGAGTGCCAGTACTGTGAGGGAGAACATCGGCTGTACCAATGCGACACTTTCGGGAAGCTGACCACGGACGAGGTGAGTCAGTGGATCAAGGACCACCGCCGCTGCTTCCGCTGCGCGCGCAGCCACCTAGCAGCTGAGTGCCGCTTGAAGAAGAAGTGCAGCAGGTGCGGTGGCACCCACTTGGAGGTCCTGCATGACATCAACAAGCGTCAGCCAGGACAACAGAGTGGGCCCGTCGCGGTAATGTACCATGCCGAGGCGGTGGCACCAGCACCGAAGAGCCACCAGACCGCTCCCTACTGTACCTACTGCGACGGCGGACACTGGCTGGCACAGTGCGCCGAATATAAGACACTGAACCCCGTCCAAGTTGACCAGTGGCGTGAGGCGGCCCAGGCGGGCGCCGCTTACCGCGCAGGGGCGGACCAGGCGGGCGCCGCTTACCGCGCAGCACGGTGCGGAGCCCACCAGAAGATCCAAGGCAACCGACCAACAGGAGTGCTCCACATTGACCAGCATAGCGGGACCCCCCCGAGTGCTCCTCAAAGTGGTCAGAGTGCTCCTGAGCTATGAGGACAAGGTCCTGGACACTTACGCCGTCCTGGACGATGGGTCTGAAAAGACTCTCCTCCTCGCTTCCGCAGCAGCCCAGTTGGGCCTGCGTGGTGTCAAAGATACCATGACCATACGCACCATCAGAAGGGACCAGAAGACCATAAAAGGTGAAAAGGTCTCCTTCAAGATAGCAGCGGTGGACCAGCCCGAGAAGCAGTATAGTATAACCAACGTCTTCACCAGCCACGACATAGGCCTGTCTCAGTACACCTACCCCATCCCACAGCTGATGGCTAAGTATGTGCACCTACGTCAACTACCTATACCGCTTATCGACGGCGCCACACCGACCCTGCTCATCGGCTCCGACCACGCGGACCTCATTCTCCCAATTGAGGCGGCCCACATCGGACCCAAAGGATGCCCAGTCGCGGTTCGGACCCGACTGGGATGGACGCTCCAGGGCCCCCTCTACGGACTTGACAGTCAACCCACGTCTACACGCTGCCTACACACAAAGGCGAGCGACACCGGCCACTCCCTCGTACAGCAGAGGCTATTGACATTAAGCGAGAGGCCCGTGAGAGAACCGTGGGCACCAGAGGGAGTTCGGAACTCCACCCCCCTCAGCTGCGCTTCAGACGTAGCTGACCTCGAACCCAGCACCCCAAGCGACTCCTTGACGGGGCGGCCGGGACCGGCCCCTCCTCAGACGGGGTACAGAGCAAACAAGAGAAACAGACGGAGGAGGAGGAGGCACAGCCAAGCACAGATCAAAGCAGTCTCAGGCCCGCTTCCTCCTAAGCCCCCCTTCATCCCGTCCAGTCGTCATGACCATAGACCAGTCACTACCCCGAGCTGCGTGGCCGGCCGGCCGCGTAAGCAAAGTGACCACTGGTGCAGACGGAAAGGTCAGAGTGGTAGAAGTGCTCGGCCAAGGGCGGACATACAACCGACCCGTGGCGAGGCTGATAGTCACCAAGGCTCCCCGACTCGCTTAATGACGACCATGACCCCTGACTTTGTGAACTGCCTACCCTCACAACGGACATTGAGTAGTGGACAGTGCGGTTAATCTGTCTCTGCTTAGCTAATTAGGTGGGACTAATTAGGAGGCGGCTGTTACAAAGGGTCAGATTAAACCGAATATATGTATTTATTGATTGATATATATTGCATAATATTTGTATATCGTTTGATATCCCTTGTGTATTCTTTGTACATATACACGGAATATCCCTTTAACCTAGTAGCCTACAGACCATAATATTTCGTTCTCTTATTGGATAGCGTTCCACCAGCGCCAGTGTCTTACCCCCAGAGTCGAGTTCAAAGCTACCGTCAAGGCTTGTCTGTACATGCCCGGCTCTGCCCAGGACTACGAGACAGAGGTGGGGCTGGTACTAGTTTGTTCGCCCAACATATAAATATGGCGCAGGTGAATACAGAAGTAGTTCAGTCCGCAGTCCGTTCAGTTCAGTCTTAGTAACAAGTGAAGCCTCACCCACTATGCAACGTGCGGAGAAGTAGGGCTCGTATTGCCCCAAGATAGAGTCTTGTTTATCCTAATACGTTTGTTCAACGTATCGTTCGCTCCTTACTAGTAAAAGCCTTCATCACGAGTCAAAGACCAAGTGAAGTGAGCAACAGTGTGTCTAAATAGAGCACTTATAGCCGTGTGCGAATAGGATAGTAAAGTATCAGGGCTTGGTTGGATAACGTCAAGTTCGACTTAGTTGATGTGAAGTACCGCGCACCGGAGGATCTACACCGGTGATTGCAGAGCCCCTTTCCGGCTGGAGTATTACTATTATTGCTTTGTACCAGGCTGGTGGAGAGGATAAGAATCGTCTACACCCACTGCTGTGGGATCTACCGTGAGGACCATCATTCGAGCCCGTCTCTATTGGAGAGGCTGACCGGCTTCCACCTGTGCTGCGCGCACACTGGGATTACAGCTGCCTTTCGTCTGCCGAGCAGGGAGTAATATACCGCCTCCCATAGCAGGAGCCTATATTGAGTCCCCGCTGGCACCAGACTTTGCATTAGAGCATTGCCTCCCCCTGCTGGCTTACAACCGGTGGGAACCCTCTACCAGTATTCCCTGCTACCTTACCAGAGTACAATAGATATAATTCCTAATATTCAGGTTGTATTCTTATTTCATGCGTAACCAGAGAATGGACATTCATTATTGATTTGTCTACGCACATTCCTTTGCCTTACAAGTGCATTCAATTAAAGTATATTATGTATTCTTGCTGCTAATAAATACTTAAAGACAACTTTGTGTAGAACCGATTCATTGTGGGGAAGTGTTCTCATCATATACTCGTGTACGGTATGGCCAGTATAATGTACATAAGACGGTAGTGGTTTAATGATACCATACTTGATTAATACAGTCAGGGAATTGTACCCCTCAGTTACACAGAGCATATATCGTGTGGGTGATATCATGACTTGTATTCTGTGTCAAAGCCTAAATCAAAACATCCCCGTATTTCTGCAATCTATGCGCAAAATAATAACGAGTTGAGTTCTAACAAAGAACGTATTACATGCTGGTAGGCTGATAGAGTAAACTATGATATGAATATGAATATGATATGATATAAAGGTATACTGGTCCGTCCGCGAGGATATCGAGGACTCGAGTTGGGGGACCCTGATGTAAACAAGACAAAAGTCTTTCTCTGGTCTGCATCCCCTTAACAATTGTGTGTATTGAGCCGTACTGTATTGTACCCATTCTGCAATCTGTTAAATAAAGTTTTCATTCATTCAGCCATTAAATGCAATTTGAGAATATAGGCTAAAGCGACGTGTCATGTTTCCAAATAAGATTGGCCACAACGGAATGCTTTCTACTTCAATTTGTTGATTAGAATAGATTACCTCGCTCCGTTGAAACTTCACTGAGCTCAGCACACAGACATGATAATAATAATAACAACAATAATAATAGCTTCATTCTACATAGGGCCTTTCAAGAGACCCATGCAAGGTCGCTTTACATAGATGGGGGGGGGGGGAATAACAAAGTAATAAAGATAGTGGACAGACTATGTAAATATGATGATGGGATTCAAGTTCGCGTTTTTATTGATCATAGGCATGCTGTCATAATCAAACATTCTAGAACATTTGTCGTCACAGATCATGTCATAATAGAACAGGCTACATGGCATGGTCCATCGTGATATTGTGTAGACTGTTATTACTGTACCACCCATTGTGACAACAGCCTTGTGAGCTCCCGCACACAAACATGATGGAATTCAGTTTGTATTGATCACATAGGCAGGCTACATCATACATGGCAGTGAGATTCATTGTTCTTGTATATGATCTCGTATTATTGTTTATATAGGCTACCCAATACTGACATCAAAATAGATTGTATGCCTCTAGAAATCATATGCAGCAGGTAGAAAATTTACGGAAAATCCATCGCGATTTGGAATAAAATTGAGGAGAACTTTAATCCCTGGGTATTAATCAAACAAAACGGAAAAAGGCAGTCATATTCCAGCACGGTCTTTATTAGTGTTTGCGCTGCCCAGGCAGCAATGGTTAATAGATATCATATCCGACATCACCGTACGTGTACACGTCTGTCAGCCTGTCTCATAACACGCTTCCCTCGGTTTAGTCCATTTTTCCACATTTCATGGGGGTGTTCCATTACCGTATATGGTTAATCGGGGCGGTTTTGGTATGCAAATACGTGAAAGTGTGCACGAGCCTCGGCGTAGGACCAAGGTGATATTTATCATGACAGGTGTGAGTAGGACCTGTGTACGCACGTGTGATAAATCCATTTTTTTTTTTGCGTGCACACATTCTAAATTCTGTGCTTACGTGTGGAAATAGAACATTTTCTGAGGAAAATTGATAAATGAGGGCCCAGGAGAGGCTTGCCGGGAGATACCAACTCCATGAGAAGAGGGGGGGGGGGGTTAATTAGACAATGATGTTCTACTATGATTTATGTATGTTTTAGCTTGACTCAGCTATTGTCTCCTACATAAATACATAGTGTTCTTCAAACTAACTGTTCATTATAAATGATAGATGATCCATGTGTCTGTATTGGTTTGGTCAACCAGTATAAATACCTCCCTCTTGTCTCAGTCTGTAGGTCAGTTTTGTTTTGTACAGTTGATATTTGTGTTAGGTATTTTTAGTTTGTTCTGTTTAAGTTGACCCGAGTTCTGCTGGGCCCAAGAACAGCTTTTTTGTTTATTTGTTATTGTTGCTTTGTTTTTTGTTCCCTGTATTTATATGTTTGGGGAAAATAAACCTTCCTTTGAGCACTCTACCTATGACTCCTCATGTCTAAGCTGTTTGGTCCCTCACAGCGCCTTTCAAAAGACCCAAGGTCGCTTTACATAGGGGGGGAAATAACAAAAGCAACAAACATAGTGGACAGACACAACATAATTTTGTGCTGGCTGTTCGGTGTCTGCCCATCACATCCACCAAGCGTGGAGAATAGGAATAAATTATTGGCAGGGTCTCTCTAAAAAGATTAAAGAACACAAATTCTCTCGCTCTCATTTGGCAGAATGTGTCGTTTATGATACGCGGCGGCGGAAACATAATCCGACCATTGCGGCGCAAATATCATCTGATAGTTTTACGAGAGAGTTGGGGTTTTGGACCGAGGTCCTAACCAGAATAACTGATGTTAGTACACTAACACTGGCCTCTCGCAACTCTGCTTTCCGGAGTCAGTGAGAGAAAATAGGTGATATAGATAGTGGTAATTTCTTATCTATAGAACTTATGGCGCGTTATGCGCACAATTTAAACCATGTACTAAAAAATGTACGGATTAGATTCTAATTCCAATGTAACCTGTAGCCTACTCGTACTGGTTATGGCGAATAAAACGATAGGTTATGTATATAACCTAGTTATATGAGTACTGGCTAAGCGTCCCGCTCTTAAGCCATATCGAGATATACCTCATCTCCTCTACCTACTGTACTACATGAACGAAAAAACAAAACACCCTTGCATTTGACCAGGCCCCGCCCCAGTGGCTTACTACAAGACACCGGGCGTGGTCACCACTCACCCTTCCTCGGGAAGAGTTTTCCATCAGAAAACCCCCAAGGGACCTCAGGGCACGCTAAGAGCGGGACGCTTAGCCAGTACTCATATAACTAGGTTATATACATAACCCATCATTATATACTCGTACTGGCATCCATCCATCTCGATATGGCTTAAGAGCGGGACGCGAGGCCCGACAATTGTACCCCCTGAGGACCCGTAAGCCCACATCAGGGGGGAGGGGAGTCCCGTCACCCCTCCTTCCTAGTGAAGAGGGGGCGGCAGTCAACTCCACCCAAGTGCGAAAAGAGGGAACTAGAACCTCCAAACGCACAGCACAGGCGGGACCACGTGTGACACAACACCTTGCGGTCCACACCCACACATCCCTGCTAACCCACCGAAAGGCGGGAAGCAGGGGAGGTTCCAGACCTCAGAACCGCCTGGGAAACAGAATCCCCAGTCATGTCCATGAGGTAAAACCTTACGAAGGGACGCGGGGAGGACCATGGGGCCGCAGCACAGATGTCCTCCACCGAGGCCCCTCCTAACAGTGCGGCAGAGGCCGCCACCCCACGAGTGGAGTGCGCCCTGACACGTGTAGCAAAGGGCAATGCCCTCACACAACCAATAGGACAGGCGCTGCTTCGACAGTGCCTTACCAGTGCGAGAGCCACCGTAACAGACAAAAAGCTGATCGGTAGCCCTGAGGTCCTGAGTCCGGCTGAGGTAAAACCCCAAAGCCCGGACTGGACATGACAGGTGAAGGCTCGCCTCTAACTCACTAGCGTGAGGAGGCGGATGAAACGCCTGAACCACAATATCCCTGGAGCGAAAAGAGCTCCGGATATTTTTTGGCACGAAGACTGGATTAGGCCTCAGAGTGGCACCGCTATCAACACGAATAGACAGCACAGAGCTCACCCACGCGCTTAGCGGAGGTGATGGCCAGCAGGAACACAGTCTTGAACGACAGCTGTTCCAAAGGCGCTCGCTCAAGAGGCTCAAACGGGGCCTCGGACAACCGACGAGGACCAATTGAAGATCCCAACTCGGAGCCAGAGAACGTTTCACCGGCTTAAGGCGCCGAGCGCCAAGCAGGAAACGCTTCACAAGAGGGTGGCTGAACAACGCAACGCCCTCAAACCCCTCATGACAAGAGGATATAGCCGCAGCATATACCCTCACCGTCGAAGCCGACAGTCTATCAAGGATAGACTGAAGGAAGGTAAGGACAGCGTCCAGGGGGCAGGACACCGGGTCCCGGCCCCCCACCTTACACCACTCTTGGAAAATAGGCCATCTATCCGCATAAAGCACTATAGTGGAGGGAGCATGCGCGTTCCGGATGGTGTCAACCATAGAAGGGTCCATCCTCTCCAGACTCACCCTCTCACCAGCCAAACCATCAGCGGCTGGCCCAGCACAGGGAACTGCCACAGAGACCCGTGCGCTTGAGAGAGCAGGGCTCCAGACTAACTTTTTTCACCACCGTCCCAAAACCGTCCCGAAATACAATTTTAACCGTCCCAAAGTTAATGTAACCGTCCCAAAAATCAAATGTAGTTTCTTTACTTTGGTTTTGTCGTCTATAGTTGTTATTGCCATAAGAAACACCATTCAGAGAAGGGGAGAATAAATTGATTTAGTCAAAAGGCTCCCATGGTGGAAAGATTTCACAAGAATAATTATGATTAAAAATAAATGTAAAAAAAAAAGTGTTTAACAAGGTGCTAGTATAGGGATATTTGGTCACTGTCAACCAATTGGAGCCATCTTGATTATTCCTTCCATAGGAAAATATATTTAAATGTATTTGTATTTTATTTCGTTTTAGTTTTTTTTCTTATTACAAATGTGTGTTTATGGTTGAAAATGTTAGAGATAAATAAAGATCAAATCAAATCTAACTGAATAAGTTATCCCTCTTCTAACAAGAAAGAAAAACGTAGTTTAGCTTTAAACTATATAATGCCATTGCGTCCAGAGATTCCACCTTTGATAACTAAAGTAATGACACTTGACTAGTAATGAAACATGTCCCTTAGATCGCGCTGTCCTCCTGGTCGATATTGATAATTGCTGCTAAATTCCAGCGGGCCCTCCTCACTGAATATGGATTCATTGTGTAGCTGCAGAGTGAAGTTTGCCTGTATTTCTCCGCATTCGTTTAGATAAATGTAACGTTATGCCAATTAACTCGCAATGGTAGTAACATTACGTGTTAGTATAGAATCGAATAGAAATCCTTTAATAATCAGTGGCAGTCTGCATGTTAGTCAGTAACGTTAGCTAGCAATAAGCAGCTATAACTAGAACGCGTCGATAACTGTATACAGTTCCAATAGACTAACATTACACTTCTGTGATTTAAATGTGTCCTCACCTTAGACTCAGGGGTAGTATTGCTGGATGCAGTTCCCTGTTGGTCATTTTGGGTCTGTGTTTATCCTCTTCAAATAGCGCAGCATGTTTGCGGTGCTCTCGTCACAGAGGATGCCACAGTATAGCGCGCGTTTCTTATTTTTTTTACAACATTCTGATCTTTCCGCGGTTCTTGTACAGTGGTCTCGTGCCGTGCGACTGTCAATTACCAGCTGTCATTCACTGTGTCAACCAGGGTTAAATACCAGTGGAGAAAGCCTAGGTAAGAGAGATTTCCCTCACCTGTTAACACGTTTTTCTTTTTTGATGCGAGATTCATTTGGGGTGTGACGCTGCTGCAGCGCGACTCGCTGAGGAGAGGTGGGTAGGAACTTGATGCTGGATTAGCGTATGGCTGCATTGGGAGGCGGAGATAGTCATTGGATTTGGCAAATCACGCTACGTTTAGACTTCAGTGAACTTAGTCAGCACGAGACATTCATCATTTGACAGCAATATATGCGCGCACTGATAGTCGCCAATTGACATTTCCTGTGAAAAAAATCCTCTCCGTCCCGGTTGCGTCCCAGCAAAGATTTCTGTTCGTCCCAAATCAATATTTGATCGTCCCCGGGACGACGGGACATCGTTAGTCTCGAGCCCTGTGAGAGAGGGCCCGCGACGACCAAAAAACAGGCCACGGAGGGGCTATCAAGAGCTGGATCAGGACCGGGAACCACATAGCTGCGCCCCGGTCCGGCGCAATCAGGATCAAGGTCCTGCGCTCCCAACGTACCCGCTCCAACAACTGACCTATCAGATGTATGGGGGGAAAAGCGTACAGAAGCCCGGGCGGCCATGGATACATCGAGAAGGCATCCACCCCCAAGGGAAGATCGTCCCCCCGACTGACCGAGAACCACAAGGGGCACTGGTGGGACTGTCTGCTTGCAAACAGATCCACCGAGGCTTCCCCGAAGCGGTCCCAGATCTGCCTGACTATGTCTGAACGTAGTCCCCACTCGTCGTAACGAGGACCGCCCCGCGACATCACATCTGCGCCCACATTGTCCCTGCCAGGGATGTGGAGCGCCCTCAGGCTGCGCAGATTGCGAGACGCCCACAGCCAGAGCTCGAACGCCGCCCGGTGCAGACGGATGGAGCGTACTTCACCCTGTCTGTTGATAAACGCTGCTGCTGTCATGCTGTCCGTCCTGACAAAGACGTGCTCGCCCACCACCAAGTGGTCGAGCCGCTTGAGGACCAGGAGGACCGCCTTCAATTCCAACACATTGATGTGCATGGCAGACCGGGCAGCATGGATCGTCCAGCTGCCCCTCACTGCGTTGGTCCGACACGTCCCCCCCCCCATCCCGTGAGGGAGGCGTTGGTGAAGACCGTGACGTGTGACCGCCTGCTGCCCATGGGGACCCCGCTCGTGAGGGTACCAGGCCTCCTCCAGTGGGCGAGATCCCCCTGTATGGACAAGGGAACCTTCAACCGTTTCCACTTGTCCCTCACCGGGTCAATTTTCATACTGGAAAACCACCTCTGTATCCTCCTCATGAAGAGGAGGCCAAGAGGGACCACAGAGTGAGCAGATGCCATCATACCGAGCAGGCGCATCACATACAGCGCCGTGACTGTCCCACCAGGACGGAGACCCCCGAGCGCGTCGAGGATAGTCACTCGCCGCTGCTCCGAGAGGGTTGCCCTCATGGGCCTTGAGCTTAGAACCAAGCCCAAGTACTCCACCTGTTGACTGGGAAGAGGCGTACTCTTCTTCCAGTTCACAGCAAAACCCAGCTTGGTGAGGAATTCCACCACCAGCCTGGTATGAGACCTGGCGACCTCCTCCGACCGGCTGAGGAGCAGAATGTCGTCGAGGTAGAAAATAATTCGTATCCCTTTGACGACGTAGAGGCTCCAGCGCGGTCTGTACGCACTTGGTGAATGTGCGGGGGGCCAGAAGGTAGCCAAACGGCAACCTCTGGTACTCGTACGCCACGCCCTGAAACAGGAACCGTAGGTATTTCCTGTGAGGAGGGTAAATCGGGATGTGAAAATACGCATCCTTCATTGGAGGTGAACCAGTCCCCCACCCTGACAGCGTTTAACAGGTGTTTGACGGTCAACATTCTGAACCGTCTCGCCACAATCAGACGATTGAACGCGGACAGATCCAGTATAGGTCTGACACTAGGGATGCACCGAAATTTCAGCACCGAAAGTTTTCGGCCGAAAATGGCAAAAAATGGCCTTTCGGCTTTTGGCCGAAAGAGTTTTTTCACCGAAAATATATCACCGAAACAGAAACAACCTTGCGTGTTGTTGTGATGATGTTGCGCTGTCGGGAGTCGCGCTGCCCCTATGTAAACTCTGCGCGCAACGCGTCCAACAAATGCGTCTTCAACATGCTTCCATATCCTCATTCACTATTATGACCGTCGCGGTAGGAGTGATCTATGCATATCATTCGCGTGTTGTTGTGATGATGTCGCACTGTCGGGAGTCGCGCTGCCCCTATGTAAACTCTGCGCGCAACGCGTCCAACAAATGAGTCTTCAACATGCTTCCATATCCTCATTCACTATTATGCCCGTCGCGGTAGGAGTGATCTATGCATATCATTCGCGTGTTGTTGTGATGATGTCGCGCTGTCGGGAGTCGCGCTGCCCCTATGTAAACTCTGCGCGCAACGCGTCCAACAAATGAGTCTTCAACATGCCTTTACATCCCCATTCACCATATGCCCGTCGCGGTTAATCACTGAGTGATCTAATATGCATATTATTCACATTTTGATGCTGTCTACTGTGCCGAGTCAAGCGAGCACATTCAGCTGGGGACTAGAAAGGTGCGCTCAGTAGAACACAGATGTCCGCTGCGGCAGCCAGAGAAAAGATGGAATTAATGTACTGTATGCATTCAGAAGTGCTGAATAAATGTTTTATGGACCCATAATAGTGATTATTTATTATTTAAGTTAAGTTAAGTTAAGTCCTCCTGGTCGATATTGATAATTGCTGCTAAATTCCAGCGGGCCCTCCTCACTGAATATGGATTCATTGTGTAGCTGCAGAGTGAAGTTTGCCTGTATTTCTCCGCATTCGTTTAGATAAATGTAACGTTATGCCAATTAACTCGCAATGGTAGTAACATTACGTGTTAGTATAGAATCGAATAGAAATCCTTTAATAATCAGTGGCAGTCTGCATGTTAGTCAGTAACGTTAGCTAGCAATAAGCAGCTATAACTAGAACGCGTCGATAACTGTATACAGTTCCAATAGACTAACATTACACTTCTGTGATTTAAATGTGTCCTCACCTTAGACTCAGGGGTAGTATTGCTGGATGCAGTTCCCTGTTGGTCATTTTGGGTCTGTGTTTATCCTCTTCAAATAGCGCAGCATGTTTGCGGTGCTCTCGTCACAGAGGATGCCACAGAAACAGAAACAACCTTGCGTGTTGTTGTGATGATGTTGCGCTGTCGGGAGTCGCGCTGCCCCTATGTAAACTCTGCGCGCAACGCGTCCAACAAATGCGTCTTCAACATGCTTCCATATCCTCATTCACTATTATGACCGTCGCGGTAGGAGTGATCTATGCATATCATTCGCGTGTTGTTGTGATGATGTCGCACTGTCGGGAGTCGCGCTGCCCCTATGTAAACTCTGCGCGCAACGCGTCCAACAAATGAGTCTTCAACATGCTTCCATATCCTCATTCACTATTATGCCCGTCGCGGTAGGAGTGATCTATGCATATCATTCGCGTGTTGTTGTGATGATGTCGCGCTGTCGGGAGTCGCGCTGCCCCTATGTAAACTCTGCGCGCAACGCGTCCAACAAATGAGTCTTCAACATGCCTTTACATCCCCATTCACCATATGCCCGTCGCGGTTAATCACTGAGTGATCTAATATGCATATTATTCACATTTTGATGCTGTCTACTGTGCCGAGTCAAGCGAGCACATTCAGCTGGGGACTAGAAAGGTGCGCTCAGTAGAACACAGATGTCCGCTGCGGCAGCCAGAGAAAAGATGGAATTAATGTACTGTATGCATTCAGAAGTGCTGAATAAATGTTTTATGGACCCATAATAGTGATTATTTATTATTTAAGTTAAGTTTAGCCATAATCATATATTTTTCCATAATCATAATGTTCCACAACATTGGTAAAAAAAATCTATTCTATGAATAATTTTCGGCCTTTCGGCTTTCGGTTTTCGGCCAAGAATTTCCCATTCGGTGCATCCCTATCTGACACCTCCCGTTTTTTTGGGCACCAGAAAATAACGGGAGTAGACGCCTGACATCGCATCCTCTCTCGGGACCACGACTACGGCCTGCTTCGCCAACAGAGATTGGATCTCAACGCTCTCTCCATCCACCTCGACATACGGCACTGTTGCAGCCATATGTGACAATAATCCCAGAGCGCACCTGCCGCCAACTGGCGCTGGGCCGCAAGGAACTGTAGGTAGGCGGCCCGGTCCCTCCCGCTGTGCGTAGCCAACTCTGAACCCGCCAACCGTGCGGGCAGGGCGTTCTGTGGAATCGGGACAACGGTCCCTGATACAACACATGAGGCAATCGCACCCAAGGGGGGACCCCGACAGAAAGGGCCGGTTTGATACGGGAGAAGCTAACATCAAACCAGGTGACAAAAGCTCCCCCACTGAACACCCCTCCAGAACATGCTGAGGAGTTGTTCGGTAGCTAGACATGCAAGGTGTGTGGCCCCCATGGGTTCCCACACACCGTAGCCCTGCAGTGATATTACTACCACCCAAATCACGTGCGCCTGCCAGACCACTGCCGATCTTGCGGGAGTGGGAGACATCAACGTGATACCCGGCCTGGCGAAGGCGAGGTCGGGGAAACCCGCGCTGAGCATTCTTTTGAAGAGGCCTCGAGTCCCCCTGCTGACCACCATCGAAGGTGACAGACGTAACACCAGGCTCGCCACTCGCAGACGCATAACACGTGGCGAGGGAGCCACATGACAGCACAACATTCTCATGGACAGACCCAGGCTCAGCCATCAACTGGGTGTCAGCCTCTGTCCCCATGAGAAGTGAAACATGGGGCCGCATGCGCTTCAATGAAGGCCCGCGGCCCGCAGCCAAAGGAAACAAATCAGAGCCCCTTTTCCGCTGGTGTTGGGGGAGGGAGTGATCGGAGAGCGGGCTGCTCGCGGCAGGACGGCGGCGGTTTCTTAGGCCGTGCTCATCCAATGTAGCCGATCCCTCGGCCGCCAAGGCTGTCGGCCTTGTAGACACCTGTTGACTTAACGCCCAGGGTACCTCTGGCGGGGGAAACATGGCACTGTCGAGGGCCTCGCCATAGTCGCTAACGAGGCCGTGCTCTCACCTCCGGCTGCATAGCGTGAGGCGCTGTGGGGCCCAGGCCAAATAGCGACCGCGCTCCCGCAGAACGACAAAAAAGTCCTTCCGCGGAAAGAGGAGCCTTAAGGAGAAGAAACTTTTCTTCCTCCCCAAGAGAAGAATGCTCCAACCAGAGATGCCTATTAACAAGTGTTGATAGCATCCTGATCCTCCCTGCAGTTATAGCTTGCGACTGATTCAAGATTTCTATAACCCCAAAAATACACAAGATATTTTCAGCGTCGGCTGGCCCTGTAGCCCCACTACCCGACGCTAATGTGGACAGAAAAACAATCAGCTGAGCCACGACACTGGCCGCAGCTAAATTCCATCCTATGGCAGTATAACTCTCATCAGTCCATACTGCCACCTGCCGGGCCGACCTGCTCTCAAGCGTCGGCTTCCGGATGGGACACCGTTCAACCCCGCCGGAGCACAGGATCGATGCTACCTGGCTTTCTAGCCACGGCACACCTGCCCTGCGCCCTGTTGTCAACCCATTTACCCGTAAAAAGGGTAAATAAGTCTCAGCAAAACCCCCCACATTAGCTACCGACTGACCTTCATCAATGAACCGGTTAAGAGGAGAGAAAAGCGGTGACATCCCACAGCGGGGAACATTAGAACAGTGACCCAGCATTATAGCATTAGTATTAGCAGCGCGCTCCAGGATAGCCTGGAAAACGTCCAACTCAGAGGGACGTTCACCCAGACATCCTGCCCCTTGCGCCGATACACAACTCGGTTGTCTAACAGAACAACAAGCAGCATTACTAACACCAGCGTTAATGCCTGATGGCACAGAGCCTACCTGGGTGTGAGGTAGCTCGATAGCTACACCTCGCACGTCGTCCCTCGAACTGCTGCCAAAAGACAAGGAAACACCAGGACAGACCCGACGTGCCGTTGGAACATGCCGAGAAGATTCCAGGGGCTGGCGAATCTTCGGCGAAAACTCAACATTGTGTGACGCCCCCCACCCTACCTGCTAATAGAGAGTCTGTTGACTCACAAGGAAGCATGGTGGAGTGGGTGGCTCGTTAACTGTATGAGACTCACCTGTGCAGTGCAGAGCTGCCTGCTCCTGAATATATGTGTCTCTGTCTAATTCCCTCTGTCTGCTTTCTCCACTCCCAGGCACAGGTTGTACCAACACCCCAAGCTGCATCCTTTGACATATTATATCACTGATACTTACACCACAGCATACTTACTCACTCATCCACACACTGCACTCACCACTGATTCTTATACAAAACATTTCATTGTTCATGTGCTTTTGTTTGTTTAGATTTAAGTTTAAATAAATCATTGTTAAATTGTTATCACGTGTGGACTCCCTATTTGTCATAAATTACCTGTTTGTGACAAATTGGGGGCTCAGTCCGTTTGTAGGGCCTTTTTGTAGGAGTTGGTGAATTTGTTTGTATTTGGCCTAGTGTGGTTGAATTTTTGGTTGGATTCATGCTAGCATTTGGTATTTGTAGTTTGGTTAGCATTTGGTATTGTGTAATTTGGCTGGCATTTGTATTTGGGTTCCTGTGAGGGACAATTTGTTTGGGCTCTGTCTGGGGGGCTTATTGGGAGGAATATTTAGGCTGCTTAATTGGGCTAGTGTCTGTGACCTGTAGGTTTGCAGCTAGTATTTGTAGCCTGTTGGCTAGTGTTTGTTTGTAGCCTAATTGTTTGTATGCCAGTGTTAGGGAGTTAGCACGTGATTTGTTCTTGGGGGTGTTTGTTGTTTGGGATTTGGGGGAGAGTAGGAGTTTGTTTGTGCAGATTTCTTGTGGTAGAGATTTGTTAATTTGTTTTGTTGTTTTGTTTTGGTTACAGTTTGTTTGTTTGTTATTGCTTGTGTTGTGGCTTTGGAGTTTGATGCCTTGATAATACAGTCTGTGTTTTGGGAACCATAAATCCCCAGGTAGGCATAGATGGCAGGTTTCCAATAGGGGGACATGTCTTGGTATTTTCTTTTTTAGGCGGCCGCAAACGTGGGCAGAGACAGGCACTGGCATTGGCGCTTTTGTCCTCTCTGGAGCACGTCTCTGGCTCAGAGGAGTGGCTGTATAACAGGTACTTTTTCTGCCCAGAGAGTTCTAGTGCATTAGTACCCCCTGCATGTAGTGGCACGAAGATTGAGGTTGAGAGGTAGTTAGTTAGTTAGTTAGGACCTGTAGTTAGTCAGGGTGGGTAGGTTCATTGGATCAGACTGTCTTATTATTAGTGTTCACGCTTCATGGTCCCGACATAAGGTTTGTTTGTAGCCACTGGTACACTATGGCCTCTGTTGTGGAGGAATTTGAGGAGACACCGTCAGTAGAACTGATTGATCAGTGTACTAAGGAGCAGTTGTTGGCGATTGCTGAGAAGTATGATATTGAGATACCGGTTAGACCATAGGTGTCAAACTCATGGCCCGCGTCATTTGATGTGGCCCCCCAAGAGCTCTGGTAAAAAAAAAAAAAAAAAAAATCTTTTTTTTTAACATTAATCTTGGGTTAAAAAATAGCGGCGTTAAAATAATTGTGGGTTAATGCGTTAATAAAGCTTTAACTTTGACAGCCTTAGTTATTACACATTCTTACACATACATGTATGTTGAACATCTGAGGTATTGATGAAGTAACAAAGGAAAAAAGCCAAAAGCACTTACTCCTCAGACATTCTTTGACAATTTTACAGCCCAAAATACAAAAAAGATCCAGGCGGAATAGGTAACAAAGGGTTGAAGAAATATTGTCTGAACTGTCAGATGCAAACTGGCTGTGTGACATAACCGAGCATCTCGCTCAATTGAATAAGAAGCTGTAGGGACGCAAACAAGTCCCACCCAAAACTTGACCAATATAGTTGTGAACTGAGACAACCCTTATTTTGTTATTTTTGAGTACAGTTACAGTTGTGTGTTCATGCAGACACATAAAAGCAATTTCATTACGAATTGAAAATGGGGGACCCTGATGTAAACAAGTCGAAAGTCTTTCTCTGGTCTGCATCCCCTTAACAATTGTGTGTATTGAGCTGTACTGTACTGTACCCATTCTGCAATCTGTTAATTAAAGTTAATTAAACATTCTTCCATTAGTTGGATGTATGGCCTCTGCAAGGTTGTGTGCAGCCATTTGTTTTTGTAACATCTGCTACATCTGTCCCACGTGTTCTTTGCAGCTCAGTTGTTAGTTCTGCCCCTCTTGACTGACAAAAAGGTTTTGAACAAACTTAATGTCATAGCTTGTATTTGATGATCTTCTTCTTTGTTATTTACCTGAATGGTTTGATCATTGATTAATGTAGTAATATGGGGTTCTGATAAACAAAAAATATTTGTTAAAATAACATAAGCTAACATATATTTTTACATCTATGCAAATGCATATGCAATATGTATAACTTGAATAAGTAATAAATACAGAAACAACATGTTTAACAATAAATGAGTAGCTACATTTATTTTACATTACATTAACATTTATACGGTCTTTGGCCCTTTGAGGGCAACCATAATGCTGATGTGGCCCTCTGTGAAAATGAGTTTGACACCCCTGGGTTAGACTGTCAAAAGTGGCAGTCAAAACCACTTTAAAGGCAGAGTTGGTGGATAAAGGTGTTCTCAAGCCAGCTGGGGGACCACCTCTCAGTTTTGAGCAGCAGAAGGAACTTCTGCTACTGCAGGCAGAGGTGCAGCTTGGTAAGCACAGACAGGAGTTGGCTTTGGAGGAACTTAAGCAAAGGACTGAGCTTGCCAAGGTAGAGGTGCAGAATAGAAAGCTAGATTTGGTCGGGGAGGGAAAGTGGCTCAGTTCTGATGTTACTGATGGTACTGGGGATCCGTCTCAGGGGGGTAAATTTGACGTTTTACGTGAACTTCGTTTGCTTCCTCAGTTTAATGAGAAGGACCCAGACGTTTTTTTTTCATTGTTTGAACGTTTGACAGATGCAAGGCACTGGAGTAGTGAGGATAGTTGTATGATGTTGCAGTGTGTTCTCACTGGTAGAGCCCAGGAAGCATACTCTGCATTGAGTCCCACGGACTGTAAAGTTTATGTACGGGTGAAATCGGCAGTGCTTAAGGTGTACGAACTTGTACCTGAGGCGTACAGGCAGCGGTTCCGTACGTGGAAGAAAAGGGACAAACAGTCTCATCTTGAATTTTCACGGGATTTGAGTACCCAGTTTACCCGTTGGTGTGTAGCGTCTGGTGTCGATACCTTTGAACAACTCTCTGATCTGCTGGTATTAGAACAGTTTAAAAACTCTGTTCCTGTAAATGTGGCAACTTACATTACACAGCAGGGAGCGGTGACGCCGGGGGAGGCGGCGGCATTGGCAGATGAGTATGTATTGATTCACAAGGGTAACTTCGGTGGTTTAGCTATAGAGAAGGCTCATAGCAGAGAGAATTTTTCTCCTCGTCCAAAGTTTGGATCAGAGAGAAGGGGTGATTGTGACACACGGTATAGACAGCCACCTGCATCTGACACACGGTATAGACAGCCACCTGCGTCTGACACACGGTATAGACAGCCACCGGCATCTGTCAAAACATGTAACTACTGTAAACGTTCTGGACATTGGAAGGATGAGTGCCCACTTCTTGGCTCGAGGGGTGGGTTTAAGTAAAACCTGCTCTGCTGGCCAATTCCCTCACCCAAAGGATGGTGTCACCATCGGTACCGTCTGCTAAGACCATAGGACAGACGTGCCTGGAAGAGTATGGTGCGTTTCTTTCTGATGGTTTTGTGTCTTTACAGGGCAGTGACGTTAGGGTGCCGGTCAAGATACTGCGGGACACTGGCTCAATCGATTAGTTTGTGCGTGAGTCGGTGTTGCCTTTTTCAATTGATTCTGACACAGGGGATGTTATCTTGATTCGAGGGATGGGGATGTCTGGGTTCCCTGTTCCTGTGCATAACATTTATCTTGTTTCAGGTTTGGGGAATGGTGATGTGCAGATAGGTGTGCGTGCTGAGTTGCCTGTTGATGGAGTGGACATCATTTTGGGTAACAATCTGGCCGGGGTACGAGTGTGGGCCGATGGGCCTCTCCCAAATGTAGTCACCCAAAAGTCACCTAGTCCAACTTTGTTAGACACTTCATCTGATGTCATTGTGTATCCAGCCTGTGCGGTTACACGTGCCATGACAGCGGCGGGTGACACACCGGGTGCTACCCAGGCGACAGGTGTTGAATCGGTTCATGTGGGTTTGATTCTGCCTGAGCAACTCCAGTCCATGTCGAAGGCTGATTTCGTTGCAGAACAGGTGAATGATCCAGCTTTACGAGAGCTGTTTGAGAAAGCCGTGCCGTTTGAAGACATAGGTAGCTCGGCGCAGGGACACTGTCTTCATGACGGTTTATTGTTTCGAAAGTGGATACCGCATGGGGATGCTTTCATGGGTTACCCCATTTTTCAGTTTGTGGTACCATGCAAATTTCGTCCATTGGTGTTGCAGACTTGTCATGACAATGTGGCAGGGCATCAGGGAGTGAGGAAAACGTATGACCGTGCGCTGAGACACTGTTTTTGGCCTAGTTTAAAACGTGATATTTCCGCATATATCAAAACGTGTCAGTTAACTGGGAAGCCGAGTCAGACCATCACACCGGCCCCGCTCTCTCCTATTCCTGCTGTTGATCAGCCATTTGAACATTTGATTATTGACTGTGTTGGACCATTGCCGCGTTCCAAACAGGGACATTTGTATTTGCTTACGGTAATGTGTCAGGTGACCAGATACCCGGCAGCGTTTCCGCTTAGGTCAATAACGACAAAGTCTGTTGTTAAGGCGCTGACACACTTCATTTGTGTTCGGGGTACCCAGGATCATTCAGAGTGATCAGGGTTCCAATTTCACCTCACACATGTTTGCGGCAGTTCTCCGGCAACTGCACATCAGGCACAACAAAGCGTCAGCGTATCATGCCCAGTCTCAGGGAGCGTTAGAGCGTTTTCATCAAACGTTGAAATCGTTGCTGCGCTTCTATTGTGTGGAGTTAGGGGGTGACTGGGAGGAGGGGCTGCCCTGGCTTCTATTGGTCTCCAGGGAGGTAGTCCAGGAGATAGAACGAGCCACCCAATAGAACGAGCCACCCACTCCACCATGCTTCCTGGTGAGTCAACAGACTCTCCATTAGCAGGTAGGGTGGGGGTCGTCACACCCTCCCCCTAAAGAAAAGGGTTCTTCCCTATTAACAAATTACATTTTTATTTACAAGTGACTAACCAAACTAAATCAATACATAAACTCAAGTAACACAATATTTTGTCCCCTATATTCAAATGAAAATAAACATTGTTTTACCCTTCACCCATTCCCCTCACCATCCTGCCTCCGCTCTCAGCAACATAGGGCCCTAAGAAGCTATTTAAGAGAGCAGGAGACAGTATGGATTGGGGAACAGATAGAGAGAGGCAAAACAAAGTATCCACATGGGACCAACTTAGGGTATGTGGGACAATGCGTCCGCAATCACATTCTGAGACCCTTTAATGTGACGAATGTCCAAAGAATAGGACTGTAAAAACAAAGCCCACCTCATCAACCTCTGGTTGGGATTTTGGAAAGACTTTAAAAAGGTCAAAGGATTATGATCCGTGTACGCCACCAGGGGAGTCAACCCTGACCCCAGATACACGTCAAAATGTTGGAGTGCCCAAATCAGTGATAATACCTCCTTCTCGATAACTGAGTAGTTAAGTTGGTAGGTGTTAAATTTCCTCGAGAAGAAGGCCACCGATTTATCCACCCCATGCACATCCGCCTGCAGGAGGACTGCCCCTGCCCCCATGTTGGAGGCATCCACCTGTAATGAAAAGGAGTCATTTAAACGTGGAGCAGTTAACACAGGTTCAGAGCACAATAGGGCCTTCACATTTTCAAATGCCACTTGGCATCTGCCTGACCAGACATACTTGGAGTCCTTCCTCAACAAGTTAGTCAACGGCTCTACTACGGATGAGAAGTTGCGACAAAAACTCTGATAATAACCCACCAAACCCAGAAAACGCATCAAATCCTTTTTTGTCGTTGGAGGGGGATAATTTACAATAGCCACAACTTTATCCTGAACCATGCGCACGCTGCCCTGACCGACCACCTTTCCTAAATAGGTGACAGTGGCTCTTGCAAATTCACATTTGGCCAAGTTAATAGTCAACCGTGCCCAGACCAATTTTTTGAATAGTGCCCGGATACGCTGAAGGTGTTCAGACCATGTGTCGCTGTAGATCACCACATCATCCAGGTAGACGGCACACCCATCCAGACCAGCCACTACTTTGTTCATAAGGCGCTGGAAAGTAGCGGGGGCGTTTCGAAGACCAAACGGCATAACTAAGTATTTGTACAACCCAGAGGGAGTGATAAAAGCGCAAACCTCCTGGCCACGCTTAGACAGCGGGACTTGCCAATAACCTTTAAAAAGGTCAAACTTACTCACGTAAGTAGCCGATCCCACCTGATCTACACAGTCTTCCATGCGGGGAAGAGGAAACACATCTGGTTTGGTAATGTTATTCACTTTACGAAAGTCAGTACACGGTCTATAGGTTCCGTCGGGTTTACCGACCAACAGGCAAGGCGACGCCCAACTTGACGAACGTGATTCAGCAATTTGGTTGTCCAACATATACTGAACCTCATTGTCCAAATGCTTGCATTTCTCGGGTGAGACATGATAGAAGCGCTGCTTTATTGGGGCTGCCTCTCCCACATCCACATCATGTTCAATTAGATGTGTGCGTGAGGGTACATCTGAAAATAAAGCAGGATAACGGTTAATCAGAGCTGTAACTGAGGGGTACAATTCCCTGACTGTATTGAGAGTATGGTATTATTAAACCACTACTTAGTTATGTACTTTAATTACTGGCCATACAGTACATGAATATATCTGGTGAACACCCACACAAGAATACGGCAATGACACATAAAGTTCTAGTTAGAGGGATTTATTATTATTAGAGCAGCAACGGTAGGTTACAGATTGAGAATTATACTCGCGCTTGTAAGGCGAAGAACACACGTAAAGTAGGTCAAGAGCGTAAGTCAATGAGAATAGTAAGATGGGTATAACTGACGCCACCTGTAGCATAGCAATTACATAAGGCACACTAATAGTCAGCTGGAGACACTGGGGGGGTTCCCTCCGGTTGTAAGCCGGCAGGGTAGAGGAATGTTCGGGTGCAAAGTCTGGGTCAATGAGGAATAAAGAAGCTCCAGCTACGGGAGTCGGTACATGTACCCCTTGATCGGCAGACAAAGCAACAGCTATAATCCAGTATGCTCGACAGCATGGATGAAAGCTAGCCAGCCTCTGGTCCTAGAGGCGGGCTCGAGGGATGCTCCTCACAGGGTAGATCCCACACGATAGTGGGGTAGACGGTTCTCTGCTCCAGCAGTCACGGTACCAAAGCAATATAATCCAGCCAGAAAAGGCTTCTGCATTCGCCGGTGTAGATTCTCCTGTGCACTATACTTCACATTTAACTAGGTCGAACTTGACGTTATTTCACTAAACTCTGACACTTTTACTATCCTATTCGCACATGTTATAAGTGCTCTATTTAGACGCAAAGTTGCTCACTTCACTTGGTCGTTGACTCGTGGTGAAGGCTTTACTAGTAATGAACGAATTGATACTTTGAACGAATTGCTGCTGTTTCCACCTGCGCCGTATTTATACGTAAGGTGAATTATCTAGTGCCAACCTCAGTTCTGTCTCGTATTACTGCGCAAACCTGGACATGTTGAGACATGCCTTGGCGTTGCCTTTGAACTTGCCATTGGGGGTATGGTCGCTGGCGCCTAGGGGTCGCTGTCCAATAGGAGAACGAATATTATGGTCTGGTTTGTACCCAGGTAAAGGGATATTCCGTGTATATATACAAAGAATATACAAGGGATATCACACGATATACAAATATTATACAAGGGATCTCAAGCAATAAATATATATATTCGGTTTAATCTGACCCTTTGTAACAAGAGCTATTAACTCAACACGCTTCGAGTCATCCAAATCTGCCAAAATCACATCCAACCTCCCCAATGACTGAATTTTTCAACCGCCCCTGCAACACCACATCCGGGTTTACTCCTTCCTCAGGGCCGGCTACTGGAGAGGTGGACCTGTCCACTGTAGTGGTACAAAGAGAAACCTTCTCAGTCTCTCCATTATTCTCCCCATCATTCTCCCCCCCTTCAGGATGGCCAGAGTAGTAGGGTTTTAAAAGGTTCACATGACGCACCCTATTTTCCCTCCTGCCTTTGGCAATAACATAATTCAGGTCAGACACCCGCCGCACAACAAAGTGTAAGGGCCCGTGAACTTTGCCTGAAAGGGAGACGTTACTACCGGCTGTAAAAGCAAAACTTGATCGCCAGCCTTAAACTGCCTAAGCTCAGTGCGACGATCATAAAGGGATTTCATTTTTCCCTGAGACCTCCCCAACTTCTCCTTCGCACACTCGACAGACAAAAACAACCTGCGTCTGAAACCATTAACATAATCAACCAATTTCCGAGGGGGTTCTGTCATGTCCCAGCTGTCCTTCAACACAGCCATGGGACCACGGACTCTGTGACCAAAAACCAGGTCATTAGGGCTAAACCCCGTGCTCTCCTGGACTACCTCCCTGGAGACCAATAGAAGCCAGGGCAGCCCCTCCTCCCAGTCACCCCCTAACTCCACACAATAGAAGCGCAGCAACGATTTCAACGTTTGATGAAAACGCTCTAACGCTCCCTGAGACTGGGCATGATACGCTGACGCTTTGTTGTGCCTGATGTGCAGTTGCCGGAGAACTGCCGCAAACATGTGTGAGGTGAAATTGGAACCCTGATCACTCTGAATGATCCTGGGTACCCCGAACACAAATGAAGTGTGTCAGCGCCTTAACAACAGACTTTGTCGTTATTGACCTAAGCGGAAACGCTGCCGGGTATCTGGTCACCTGACACATTACCGTAAGCAAATACAAATGTCCCTGTTTGGAACGCGGCAATGGTCCAACACAGTCAATAATCAAATGTTCAAATGGCTGATCAACAGCAGGAATAGGAGAGAGCGGGGCCGGTGTGATGGTCTGACTCGGCTTCCCAGTTAACTGACACGTTTTGATATATGCGGAAATATCACGTTTTAAACGAGGCCAAAAACAGTGTCTCAGCGCACGGTCATACGTTTTCCTCACTCCCTGATGCCCTGCCACATTGTCATGACAAGTCTGCAACACCAATGGACGAAATTTGCATGGTACCACAAACTGAAAAATGGGGTAACCCATGAAAGCATCCCCATGCGGTATCCACTTTCGAAACAATAAACCGTCATGAAGACAGTGTCCCTGCGCCGAGCTACCTATGTCTTCAAACGGCACGGCTTTCTCAAACAGCTCTCGTAAAGCTGGATCATTCACCTGTTCTGCAACGAAATCAGCCTTCGACATGGACTGGAGTTGCTCAGGCAGAATCAAACCCACATGAACCGATTCAACACCTGTCGCCTGGGTAGCACCTGGTGTGTCACCCGCCGCTGTCATGGCACGTGTAACCGCACAGGCTGGATACACAATGACATCAGATGAAGTGTCTAACAAAGTTGGACTAGGTGACTTTTGGGTGACTACATTTGGGAGAGGCCCATCGGCCCACACTCGTACCCCGGCCAGATTGTTACCCAAAATGATGTCCACTCCATCAACAGGCAACTCAGCACGCACACCTATCTGCACATCACCATTCCCCAAACCTGAAACAAGAGAAATGTTATGCACAGGAACAGGGAACCCAGACATCCCCATCCCTCGAATCAAGATAACATCCCCTGTGTCAGAATCAATTGAAAAAGGCAACACCGACTCACGCACAAACTAATCGATTGAGCCAGTGTCCCGCAGTATCTTGACCGGCACCCTAACGTCACTGAGTATATAACTTTCTATTATTCTAACCTGTCTGGGCGGCTGTAGCGTGGCTGGGGGCCTGGCTGGGCTGTGTGTCTGCTGTCTGCCTGGACTCGGAGCTGACCGGGGGGTTGCTAGTGGTGGCCGGGCTGGGTGAAGAGCTTACTGCCGATGCATCTTCAGTAACGTTTAGTCAGTCTACCTTTGTTGCCTGCTGGACCAATGATGTTCTTTTTGGTAGCTTTGCCGTCTCCTGTTCGGCTTTCGCTCTCATCTTGTTTTTCTGAGCACTGCTTGGGTATTTGCGCTTCATTTTTACCTGCGCTTCCCGCTTTGTTTTAAACGCTGCCCAGCCTGCCAATGAACACTAGTTATCAGCCGGCTAGCCCTATCGCAGGTGAGCAAATAATTATAATGATACACTGTTGTACTACAGCGTAGGGCTGGGCGATATGGCCAAAAACCTTATCGCGATAAAATTATAAAATTATTTTCATATAACTCGATATCGATAATTATCGTCGATA
The DNA here is from genome assembly GCF_963971535.1 of Notolepis coatsorum. Taxonomy (NCBI): domain Eukaryota; kingdom Metazoa; phylum Chordata; class Actinopteri; order Aulopiformes; family Paralepididae; genus Notolepis; species Notolepis coatsorum. The sequence goes on along the minus strand of NC_140178.1, from coordinate 112,074,087 downwards.
TAATGTCTGTCAAGTTTAATTAACTTATTATGCCCGGCGCCAATGGACGGGCTATTAATAGACTTGTTTTGCTTCTGTGAATGTCTCGAGAGTCGAGTTGATGTCGTCATCAGTCCGCGCATGTTAGCAGTTAGCCAAAGCAAGCGGAGTATCTCATGACAATGTACTAAAAATGACCCTAAAATACTCTGTTCCGCCCAATTCATTGCAACGACGTCCACCGTATACCCCACACTACTATAACAGTTACCCTCAGAATTCAAAACACACACCAACTCGGCAGGTAACCTGTAAAATAGCGCCGTGCAAGCTAATTAGCCCTAGCCAGCCTCGTTTCCGAGCGGAGTATCTCATGACAATGTACTAAAAATGACCCTAAAATACTCTGTTCCGCCCAATTTATTGCAACGACGTCCACCGTATACCCCACACTACTATAACAGTTACCCTCAGAATTCAAAACACACACCAACTCGGCAGGTAAACTGTAAAATAGCGCCGTGCAAGCTAATTAGCCCTAGCCAGCCTTGTTTACAGAGTCCTACCTCCGCGTCTCCTTTCGCGTCTCCTTCCGCTATCGGCCATCTCCTTCACTGATTGGTTGTTAGTGCGTGTGCTCATATCCAAGCTTGGAAAATCGATATATCGAAACTTTGCGACCACGTTTCATGTTTATTTCGAGGAAATAATTTATCGCGATAGTTATCGTTATCGTTTTATCGCCCAGCCCTACTACAGCGTACACATGACGGGGAGCCTAGCAACATAGCAGGGAGGGGGGGGCCCCGCCCTCTGCGCCCTTTTCCTGCGTTACAAAATCTAAGAGGATAGCCTACAGTCCAGACAGTTCATAACTAACCGGTTTCTTGCAGCTGTTCCATGAGATCAGAGTCGTCATCATCTGAATGTGTGACAATAAGAAGGGAATAGGTTTATTTTGAATGTGTATGCTGGTATTGTACATGCAGTATAGTATAGGTAATAATTACCATTATGCACATTGCTCTCTGCTGAACCAAGGAGAACTAGAATGGTCTGTCTGTATGGTAGTCACAGGGTTTGAACAACTTCAAGGATGTACATCCTTCATATTATTATATCCTATTTAACACTTGTGGCTGGAGTAGGGAATCCTACATAGTTAAACTAGTGTGTGTGTGTGTGTGCGTGTGTGTGTGTGTGTGTGTGTGTGAGAGAGAGAGAAAGTGACACAAACAGACAGTTCATAACTAACCGGTTTCTTGCAGCTGTTCCATGGGCGTACTGCTTGGTCCAGGGGTGGCTTCTGTTGACACAAAGACATCCACATATCAACAACTATAGTATCTCACATCTTATGGTGTGTGTGTGTGTGTGTGTGTGTGAGAGAGAGAATGACGGAGACAGACAGTTCATAACTAACCGGCTTGGTGCATCTTTTCCATGGGCGTACTGCTTGGTCCAGGGGGGGTGGCTTCTGTTGACACAAAAGACATCCACATATCAACAACTACAGTATTTCACATCTTATGGTGTGTGTGTGTGTGTGTTTGTGTACGGTTTATTGTGAAAAGAAAGGCATTAGCTTTACCTCCTGATGTTAATTTGAGCATTTCTGCTCTCATCTCCGGACTTGTGGGGAGGAAAGTGCTGGACATATCCACACTGTAAAACTTGGCCACTGCTGCCAGGTGTTTACATGGGGCCCCAGTTTGTCCTACCGGGCATGAGCACAGCTCCATCTCCATGTCCACGATGTATGTCCCCTGGGCCTTCACCGACCCCTTCACCTCATACGTGTTGTCCTCAAGCTATACAAATCATAAGTCATACAAGGGACATTATACAATGGCTAAATCTGCTCTGGTTACTGCAGTAATCTCTAAAAGTATGCATTTGATATAGTACCTGCTGAATCTGAGATGCAGTGTGGTTGCAATCCTGGGGAAGGAATCTCTTCTTCTGGTACGCCTCCCAGCGTCCGAGGGCAACATCCACAATGCGGGCCTCATAGTAGACATCCAGCCTCGAGGTCAGGAGGTCAAACACTTGGCCTGGATTGAAGGCTTTTGTCCTCTGGAGGATCTTGTCCTTGAGGACCACCCGCATCGCTGCTTCAGCGAAATTGTTGGTGTTATTTCCCCGGGTGAGGAGACCGCGGCTGCCCCGGTAACTGAGTGCCCAACACTCCCTGCGACTGTACAGGCGCTCAATGTACCGCAGGTACTTTTCATACCTGCAATTGATCAAATAAGGAAACAAACACAGAAAATGCACATACATGGATGTAATGACAGCAGGCTCATGAAGAGGTAGACACACATATGAAGTATGCAAACACAAGCCTCCTGACTTTCTTGCACCGAATTTGCAAGACTGCTGTGTGATTGTGGGAATGTCTGTGTACAGCTGAACATAAGCAAACTTGTCTAAGCACTAACCTGACTGCAACAGTGTGCTCTCTCGCCTCCAAGTACAGCCTGTCCACCTCTGCTATCTCCTTGGAGTAGAGCATCTCTTTAACCAGAGTGAACAGAGTTGGTCTGTCTCTGCACTCCACCAGACTCTCCTTGCTCCACAGCCATCTCCATACTGCTTGTAGCAGATGGAAGGAGCACAGGAGAGGAGTGGCTAGTGGGAATGCCCTCCCTAAGGCTCCCCTCTCTGCCTTGCAGTCATCCGTGATGAATACCTGTGGCCCTGCTGCTCCCCTGCCAGCAAAGGCCCTCTCTCCAATCAAATTCTTCAGCAGCTGTAACCCTTCAAAAATAGTCTCCTCATCCTCAGACTGGCAGAAGAAGATCCCCAATGGTAGACCTCCGGCAGGGCTGTGTGTCAGCAACAAAAAAACGTGCATGTTCTTCCTATCCATGTTCCCTGATGAATCTATAAAGCAGAGTTCGCCACTGTGCTTCAGCTGACAGACCGACAAACACAGACGGACACAGAGGCAGGCATAGTTAGTGTTACTTAGTTGCCACCTCAGCACCACTGTGAATGGAACACAATGACAAAATCACAGTATACAGATACAAATAGCCAAAATACCTGGTGGTGCACTTTTTTCATCAGGGGAGAGCACACCGCAATTAATGGGGCTCCCTGAGAAGAGGTTCCCATTACGGCACAGCTGTTCTGGCACTTCTCGTTGTAGGTTTCCACCTGTTTCCGGAGGGCTTCCACCATACTTGGGCCACTCTGGGTGACAAGTTGGTCCTTGGACACCTTTTTGAATAATCTGGCATAGAACACTAATTTAGTTGGTGGAATTGTAACTGCATACAATTCCAATTCAATGAACATCTACATGGTTATGAATATTTTGGCAGTACTGTAGTTTATAATTGAACGTCTACCTTTGCACATAGGACATGTCTGGGCAGATCTCTCGGTTGGCTGCAGCATAGACGTAGTTGTCTCCTTGTTCGATTTTGATATCGTGCTTTAGCACAGCCAAAGCAGAAGGAGGCATGTGGCCAATCGCAAATAACCCCATCAATGTGTCTATGGCCTTTTGTCCAACATCTCTATAGCGGATGGCATTTGCAACATGGAGATTATGATTGTGCCTATTCACAATGCGAACTTGCAATGGGAAATGAGCGATGTGTGGGTCTTTGCCCCTGTAAAACAAATCAAAATCAACTTAACAATAAAATTAGGCCCCAACTGTTATGTCCATAAAAACAATTTAATTATAAGTATTGTATAGTTCAAACTCACTGGGTCATTCGTCTATTTTTTAGTGTAACAGCCATGGTAGCTTCGCAGCCGGTGTTTTTGGATCTCTGCTTGCCTAGTCTCTTCCCCATCACCTTATGCTGGCACTTGTAACGTTTCTGCGAAACATTTTGATTGAATGCCGTATGGGTTAGCAGTATGGGCTAGCAGTATGGGTGAAAGACAGAAATGGTAGTCTAACAAATGACAGTAAGACGTTTTGACAACACAATTCTTACGTTGAATAGGACACGGCGCCCCACCCCTGGTCGGGTAACCTCCACTCTCCATGTCACCCCAGATGACTCGTTCACCAACCTCACCCACTCATTGACTTGTTCCACAGTGCGGACATCCACGCGTACTGTAGACACGAAACCAGTGTGGTCTCCTAATGGGGCCACCTCTTCTTCATACCCGCACACATGAAGCGGAAACTTGTCAGGCAGCCAACCCTACAGGAGACATGCAATTAGCCTACTGGTAATTTAAGACCCCCACATAAAGATCAGGAATGATCATAATCCACGACAGGGATTACCTTTAACTGTGGGTAGTCCTCTATATTCTTGTCTTGTGCTTTCGCTGGGTAGTCCTCACAAACCCCACCACCAAGTCTAAAGCCCAAATGAACGCAAAAACAGCAGGCTAACTATTTAGGTATACAAATACTGTATATCTTATGATCAGGGGTGAAAATTTACTTTTTGGCTCACCCGCCAGGGGGACTGGTAGATGAAAAAAATCCACAGGCCAAGTATATTTTTTACCGGCCAAATAATAGTAAATTGTATTTGTCACAAATATCTGTTTTAGTAGGCTACATTTTTTGGAGCATTATATGCGTTCAATTACATAGCCTACTGAAAGCTTTGCTCCACTAGTCTGTCAAACAATTAGTTTCTGTGTGACTGGTACACACATTTACCTGCCAGAGTGGCAGGTAGCCTTCTGAAATCTAGTCGCCAAATGGAAGTTTTACCTGCATTTGGCCGGTGGCAGGTGTTAATTTTCAGCCCTGCTTATGATGTAGCCTACAGCACACCAGGTTTTAGAAATGTGCCTCATGAATAAAATGCATTACTCTGATTGCTAGGGTAACAACACCCCTTAGCCGTTATAAAAACCACCATAAACCACGGAATAACTATGTACTAAAATGTACCTCTGCTTGGCTGAATAGCAGTGATCCTCCATCTTCCAGCACGAGGGTGGGTGGACGTAGGCCGTGTAAAAGAGTGTGTCCTTCCTTGAAACGAAGGAAGGAAGGATTCAAGGATGAGTATTCGGACAGGCCCCAGGTGTTGTCAATTAGCAGGGCCCAACTTCCATGGAGTGGAGTATAGGACTATAAACCTCTCTTGGAAAGCGTCATGTGACCATTTCTAGCCAATCACACTGCCGTATTCAGACCCTGTCTATTTTGCCATTGGTGATCTTATCTATAGGGGGGCCTATAGCCTATTCGACCAGATGAAAAGTCAATCAGCTGTTCTATCTACAAACTATTCATAGGTTTCATCTGTAGTCCTCTGCCTGCCATGTTGAGGACCAACACAGGTGATTCAAATGAATTCATTAATTGTACTGCCCATGATTCAATTCAGTAGAGCCAATCAGACAAATTGGATCACCTGTGTTGGTCCTCAACATGGTATTCATAGTCCTCTAGACTCTAGAGTCTAGTCTAGATTAGGCCTACAGATGAAACCCATGAATACAGAGGTGCTTCACCTTATCACTCGCTATCTACCAGCTAGCTACTACTGACCGACTCAGCTGAGAGCGTCGTTTCTTGTTGTGATCGTGTCATCATATAAAGCTACAATATTATTAAAGTTAACATTCTAGTTACATTTCACCAGATGAGTCTGATACAATCGGCATCGAATGACATTTCCATCCCTCTGAAATCCTGTCAGGAATTGTGCCTCAAAGCATGAATGAACCGGCATTTCTAAACGTAGCGTAGCTAGCACATAAAGTAATTGGCGGAGTTGGGGTTCGCTCGAGAGCAGACACGCGTAGAGAGAGCTGCCTGCCACATCTTGTTTACATTGGGCGCTGAGAAAAACGTCAGTGGCCAACAGTGATGCCGGTAACGCGTTACTAAGTAACGCGTTATTGTAATCTGATTACTTTCCCCCGAAAATAGTAATCTAACGCGTTAATCTTTAAAAGCCAGTAATCTGATTGCAGTTACTTGTCCAAGTGGCTGTGCATTACTATTTCGTTACTATCTCATCATAAATTCATAATGCAGGCGGAATGCAGTATTTTATTTCGTTTTCGACAGTCAAAAATACATTTTGAGCTGTTTTTCTTTTGGGAGTGACGTAGTGTGGCAGTGAAAGGGTTACACAAGAATGTGTCCCGCGGGCCGCGGCGTGACTGGACACTCTGTCTGTGAGTGACTCTGCTTTGGTACAATCACATTCCCCATCCACAGTCTGCGAATCAGAGGCAGAGTAGGGCGGGTCTTCACAGCACATCATGTGACATATGCGCCAATCGTGTGACAGCAGGGCTCCGTCGTCGGAGAATTCCACCCCAAAACGCTTGGCAAAATTAAAAGTGAGTTTCTGTTCAGACTTCCATCCCAAAACGCTCGTCAGTCACTACTTCACGTTCATATGCGGAGGAAACAAAATACTGTCTACCGCTAAAAACAGCACATCCAATTGCATTGAAAGCATCTGGAATCACAACACTAGCCGACGCTTCGACTAGTAGGTACAGGAGGACTCGGAGGCCAGCCAAACAGCAAAAGAGAGAGATTGTTTCTTTCCCTTTTGATTAATGTATATTTGATGGTGGCAGAGCAAAAGCTCTTATTTGCCAGATTTACAGTTAATTTACATGTTAAAGAGAGACTGATTGTATGTTTATAGAGAGACATTTATAAAAACAATTTAATAGTTACAGTTGATATAATTGAATAGTTCAGCCTGCATTTGTTAGATGTGAATGGATACACTGGTTTTGTAAAACCACTGGCTGGCTGCTCTAATGCTGTGAGCATCATAGACTGTTGCTTTACCATACTTGATGGTACAGAAGCTGAAGCACTAGTTTAACAATTTACGTTATGTGCAGAGAAACAAGTTAAAAACAATTTATGCACTTTCAATAAAGCGTTTAAAAAAAACGGTTGGGGGAACGACGACGACTTCGTAACCTAGTTACTTTCAAAGTAACTAAGTTACTCTGATAATCAAGTAATCAGTAAAGTAACTTGGATTACTTTTTAAAGGAGTAATCAATAATCAGTAATCGGATTACTTTTACAAGTAATCTGTGGCATCACTGGTGGCCAATCAGATTGCGGATCCCGAACGCGGAACTGAAAGTGGGTTGGGCAAAATATTTACACGTTCGGGAGGCGTGAATACTTTCGGCAGTCAACATGCCCTTCCGCGTTGCTCTGATTGGCCAGCGTTGGCCAGCGATCTACGCTCGTTTACCCCCTACGCCGTGCATGCGCATGAGGCTCCCCCAGGTTAATAATAATGCGAGACATGACGCGATAATCCCCCTGGTTAATAATAATAAATGGGTATCGCAGAACACGCCATATTAGCAACGCTGGTTAATAATAATAAGCGGGTATCGGAGAACATGCATGGTAATACAGCCGTCAGAAACTGTACATTGTAACGTTATATAACATAACGTTATATAATGTTATTTCGCGTTTTATTCATAACGTTATTTCGCGTGACAACACAGCCCAGCTGTCAGAAACTGTACATTGAGGGGGTTTGAATCAAAGCCCTATCGAAAGTACTCAAGCTCTACTGTCTTGAACTAGTATAAAGCATCAATGTGCAGAAACTGTACATTGAGGGGGTTTGAATCACTGTACATTGAGGGGGTTTGAATCACTGTTTACACTCCCCACTTACTGTACCATGTTCTACATATAGAACCTCATCTCATGCACATTGATTGATTGTTCAAGAGTGGATATATGTTGCAGAACATGCCTGTTAATTACCTTTTAAATATCTGTTATGTGGTTAGGGTATGTATGTTTTTTAAATAAATGCCCACCCAGATAGCAAAAGATGTTAATTCAATGTTGAGTTATGGTCAAAATGCTTGATTTTTGGTTAAGGTCGACGATTGATGGTGGATCAACCATTAACCGATGAACCACTTGACCAATGTTGAAAACATGTCATTGAATCAATATTGTTTTGTGGTTGAATTTTAATGATTGAAATGCCAAGATCTAATAAATGTTGAATCAACGTATGCTGCTCAACGTATGCTGTCGTCATTGTCTCATCACCCAGACTGCACTGCACTTGTGCCCCGCCTCCCAGAATGCACCTGTGCGGCAGCTTCCTGGCAGCTAGTTACCTCATGTCTCTCTGCATAGTTAAGACTGGTGAGTACTGCATGGCAATAATGTCGATTATGTTGTATGTTGTATGTATGCTTTCGATTGCAAACGCCAGTGGAGTAGTGCCGTGTTTGTTTTTACATGGTAGAGAATATTATATTAACCGTTATGCATGCCTGCTAGCTGAAGCTAATTTAGCTAGTAGCGTTAGCAGTTAGCTATAATGTTTCTTGATTTTGGTGTTTAGTGATATCCACCTGTTGCATATACTATTATACCTTTTTTTATAGGCTAACGTCAGTAACGTTTCAAAATGTGGCTTATGCTGTATTCTTTAACAGGATACACTGGCACAATCAGTAAGCTTAGCATTGCTGCTACCATTATGCTTGCTTGCTAAAAAGTCATGGTAAACCAACAACATGGCAGGGTGCAGGCATACAGGCCGGGCCTGTCTCTCTCCCTCCCTCCCTCATGTGTTTATGCTTAAAACAGTGAATGATGACCGCATGTTCTCAGAGCATTTTCAGAGCACTGTTAAACTGTTAAATGGTCATTTTAAAACTAATATAAGAAATTAATGTATAGTGGTATATTTATGAGGGGAAAACATATTTGCAACAACTTTTAACATTTATACAGGTAGGTTATTGATAACTAATTCTGTTATGAGTGTCATATTACAGTGACATTCATACAGTATCCTTTGATTTCACATAATTTAATTGTTATTTCACAATAAAATGCTGTAATCAAAATCCTCTGTAATATCACATCAGATTTTGTAATCTCACAATAACATAGCAATATTTCACATTTAATTATTATTTCACAATAATAGTAATCAAAATCGAAAGACCATTTGCATATTATTGGTATCTAGGGACATTTATGGACCTCAGGGAATGTATTCACATTGTCAGAAATATTGTGTCTATTGCTTATTTTTATAACGTGATTTTTTCTGTGGCTTATCTAAATACTAATTTGATGCTATGACTATGTTTATATCGCTATATGCTTCATCTCCCCTTTAAGCTTAGGCACTCTTTCGAAGTTGGTTAAGGTTAGAGTTTGTCTTAGAGCATGGCGATAGAACGCCAGGTAGTTTGCAGGCTGTTTGGCGTGCCACTGGTCCTGCTAATGTTGAATGAATGAATGAAAACTTTATTTAACAGATTGCAGAAGGGGTACAATACAGTATGGCTCAATACACACAATTGTTAAGGGGATGCAGACCAGAGAAAGACGTTTTTGTCTCGTTTACATCAGGGTCCCCCATTTTCAATTCATAGTGACATTTATGACATACACATGATGACATTTATGGCATAGGGAGGGACATACATGACATACAGATAGTATATAGTTAGACGTTTGGTTATATGCATGGTATTTTCTAATGAACAATATAACAATAATATAATAATGAACTCTCTTGATATTGATCAAAATGTAGAATTATGCAAGTGTTTCACCCTGCACATTGCAATGCAGCACATTAATCAGGACCCTCCCCCCTTTTTTCTTTCTTTTTCCAGAATCACGTACCAGTTTCAAGAAGCCGCACGTTGCAGCAATTGAAGCAAAGACCTGTTCTAGCCAAGTAAATACCACAATTTATGTACCATTACATTGACTATATAGTTAGACGTTTGGTTATATGCATGGTATTTTCTAATGAACAATATAACAATAATATAATAATGGACTCTCTTGATATTGATCAAAATGTAGAATTATGCAAGTGTTTCACCCTGCACATTGCAATGCAGCACATTAATCAGGACCCTCCCCCCTTTTTTCTTTCTTTTTCCAGAATCACGTACCAGTTTCAAGAAGCCGCACGTTGCAGCAATTGAAGCAATTGAAGCAAAGACCTGTTCTAGCCAAGTAAATACCACAATTTATGTACCATTACATTGACTATATAGTTAGACGTTTGGTTATATGCATGGTATTTTCTAATGAACAATATAACAATAATATAATAATGGACTCTCTTGATATTGATCAAAATGTAGAATTATGCAAGCGTTTCACCCTGCACATTGCAATGCAGCACATTAATCAGGACCCTCCCCCCTTTTTTCTTTCTTTTTCCAGAATCACGTACCAGTTTCAAGAAGCCGCACGTTGCAGCAATTGAAGCAAAGACCTGTTCTAGCCAAGTAAATACCACAATTTATGTACCATTACATTGACTATATAGTTAGACGTTTGGTTATATGTATGGTATTTTCTAATGAACAATATAACAATAATATAATAATGGACTCTCTTGATATTGATCAAAATGTAGAATTATGCAAGCGTTTCACCCTGCACATTGCAATGCAGCACATTAATCAGGACCCTCCCCCCTTTTTTCTTTCTTTTTCCAGAATCACGTACCAGTTTCAAGAAGCCGCACGTTGCAGCAATTGAAGCAAAGACCTGTTCTAGCCAAGTAAATACCACAATTTATGTACCATTACATTGACTATATAGTTAGACGTTTGGTTATATGTATGGTATTTTCTAATGAACAATATAACAATAATATAATAATGGACTCTCTTGATATTGATCAAAATGTAGAATTATGCAAGCGTTTCACCCTGCACATTGCAATGCAGCACATTAATCAGGACCCTCCCCCCTTTTTTCTTTCTTTTTCCAGAATCACGTACCAGTTTCAAGAAGCCGCGTGTTGCAGCAATTGAAGCAAAGACCTGTTCTAGCCAAGTAAATAGCACAATTTATGTACCATTACATTGACTACAGCACCTCATCACTATGTCATCTTATTCTCGGGCTAAAAGACGTAGAGTCAACAAATTACTGAGAGAGACAGAGCAGGCTATCCTCACTGATTATAAGTTAATTGTTGCTGCTAATTCAAGGACAAACCATCACTCTTTAGAGAACTACAACACCCCATCTGGTGTTTCACAGCGTAGACAGATGGCCGGCGATGACGGGCAGCTTATGAAAGGCAAGTCTATTGGACATGGTGTAATTCCTCGTGTGATTTGCTGCTTATTTTTATTTCCCACTTAATGATTTTAACTCTTCTTCTGAAGACCTTAGCATCCAGAAGATGAATTCAATGCTTGCTGAATTACTTGTCGTGGTGAAGGATCTGTCCAGAGATGTGCAGTTCATCAAGACCGAGTTGGCTGAGGGCAACATATCTGGTGGGACCAGGGGACACGGGGTGGCCACCACAACCACTATGCTCCCCTTCCAGCTGCCAATCGCCAGTGAACAAGACTTCAATGAGGCAGAATCATTACTGATGGAGCAATCAGTCCGTCAAAAGATGGTAATTTATTGAACTGCATTCATTTATCAAATGTAGATCTTTTCAGTGTGGTCTTGTTCAGGGGAAAAATGTGTTTAGCACTTTCTAGTTCAAAACGTGTTAGAGCTTGTATATCTGCTATTTATGAAACGTTTTGAAATTGTTCAAATATACCGTTTACATATGGACAGGAGGGTTAATGTGGTTAAACCTAATGACTGACATGGGCTGGAATATCATCAGTGCATGCATAAAGTGTGTATAAACAAGTTGGTTGCTCTGTGTTCATAAAATAAATGTTATGCTGTTTCTAACGCAGGGCCTTCATTTTCTTCTCTCTGATTTAGATTTCTCGCCTGGCTTTGGTAGGAGGCACCAATTCAGAGAACCTGATCAGACTGATGTTGAAAACTGCTATGACCAACGCCCTGGCCAGTGGGTTCAACTGGGCTGGAAAGAAAGACAAGCGTTGTTCAGAAAGCAAGAAGCCATTCAAGCACACCACACTACAAGCCTGCATGTTTGGTGAGCTTCCTCCCCTGCAAACTACTTCATAGGTTAAGTTTAGGTAGTGAGGTGGTGATGCTGGTGATTCAGAATATAATTATGCTGTTGCAAAAACTTAAAAAAAAAGTGTTATGTTGGAATAAAGTGATGAAAGTGCAACCTATAAGAAATGGACAACGTAATTGGTGAGCTTTAGAGGTGCATGGATACACATTGTATTGCCTAGATGGTGTCAGGCTAGGCGATTGCTTCTCTTTCCTGTCCAGTCTAACTGGATGCTGACTGTAGCTTGTTACTGTAGACCTACAGAGTGAGTAATTGAGTGATTAAAAAAAATCGCACTTGTGTGAAGTGAGGGGTGCTCTTATCATCGTACATCATCTCACCTCTCTTCCTCACTTTTTTTATTTTTGTGTCTATCAGCTGCTGCTCGACAGTTTGACCCCAAGCTGACCGACCAGGACTACAGCGAAACTGTCAAGAAGTGGCTTCGTTATGCGCCAGACCGGGAGGGAGGGAAGCGAACCAGAGTCAAACTTAGGGTAACCCAGCACACATTGTTTCCCTGGTTCATACAGTACAAGGAATTACCCTCATGGACACTGTTCTTCCATGGACGGCATCTACTTGAATGACTTGCTGCTTCAGCCTGTTCTTGGAACCGAAGTGACCCAAACTTAAGTCAAGCGAACCAGAGTCAAACTTAGGGTACCCCAGCACACACTGTTTCCCTGGTTCATACAGTACAAGGAATTACCCTCATGGACACTGTTCTTCCATGGACGGCATCTACTTGAATGACTTGCTGCTTCAGCCTGTTCTTGCAGTGTTTATTTTTTTATTTTTTATTTTAACCTTTATTTACCCAGGGTAGGTTCGCTGAGCACGGATGCTCTTTTTCAGCTACGCCCTGCTTCACATTCACAGAGTTCCATTCACACCTGGGAGCTGCCCAGTACAACCACAGTCTGACACTGTTGGCCACTGAGCAACTCCACTGGAGCAGTTGGGGGTTTAGTGCCTTGCTCAAGGGCACTTCAGCGGTTGGTGTTAAGGGTATGGGAGAGAGTTATATGGGAGAGAGTTATAGAAACATTAGGGGTGTAACGGTACACAAAATTCACAGTTCGGTACGTACCTCGGTTTTGAAGACACGTTTCGGTATTATTTTCGGTACAGTGGGGGGGGGGGGGGGGGGGGGGGAATCCAAAAAAATTGCTTTTCATTTATATATTTATTTAACTGTATTAAACAATATAAAACGAATTGGCCATAATTGACTGAGCAAACTAATGCTTACTGCTGTAACCTACTAATAACACTTAAGTAAATCTGAAGATTATTATATAGCAGATGCCTTGGAGGATAAGTCGTGGACAACTGTAGATCATCTAAGCTCCACTGTGTTTAAATTCAAATCCTCTGCCATTGTTATTTAACCCTTGTGTCTGAAAACTAAAGTAGTATACTCTTATTAGGGGACTAAATTGAAAAACTCCATAAAAAGATTGTTGAAATAATTTCCCACTTTCTTTTCCATAAATATTTTATTCAACTTCAGCCCTGATCATAACCATTTTTTATATTATTTTTGTAATGAAATACTCCCACTTTTCTGAAAAGAGTTGTTAAATATGACAAAAAAAACAATATGTGGTGGTTATGATCGGGCTGAAGTTGAATAAACAATTTATGAAGAGTAAAAAAAAAAATACAAGATAATTAAAAGATTATGCCACATATTATGTTGGCTACAAACATAATCACTGCAAAGTTATCAAACAAATACGAATCTGATCAGACACAAGGGTTAAGTTGTTGTTCCCTTTCTAATTTCCTCAAAAACATCTAGTCTAGTTAATGTGATCAATATTATTTGACAATTGATGCTTTTTGTTGGACATTTCAGTCAGTGAGCTCATACTTTGAGATCATAAATTTATAGTTAAAATGATTGAGACAACGCAATCTTGTCTTCGTTGTGCATGAATGCGTGTGCTCACCACACACAATACGTGTGTCACTATTCTGGCAGTGGCTATATAGTATTGTTAATGAAAGCCTGTTATAAGGTCTGTTATTTTTTTTTTGTGTAAAAGGTATGGTCACTGGAAGTATGATGAGACCCTAGAAAAAAAAATCATATTAACACTTTGGCTGCCATGGGTTAAATTAATGATATACCATAGATTGCCAGCGCTATTTGTCTATGGAGAACGTCCCCTTCTTTGCAGGGCTATAACTTTTTAAATTCTATTGCTACATTGCCATTATTAGGGCCCATTCAAAGTCCTATATGTATTGTTCATTGTGTAGCAACGTTAAACTTTTTCATTCACATATTCATAGTAAAGTATGGTCTAATGTATAAGTATGTTTTCATCTCTTTCTGCAACTTTCTCCAGAACGTGATATATAGCCCCAAATGCATTATATTGATGATGAAATACAGTTTGATGGCAATCAGCGCGATATAAAAAATTCCAACTAGACGTACTTCTAGAAGTTACTACACGTCATCTGATGTTGACCGGATGGGCGAGGGGGCGTTTATAATTCCGTGGGCAGCGTTATACCAATCATCTAATGTGGGTCAAATGTTGATAAAAGCAGTTAGTATCGAAGATGGTAACGTTACACGCTGAAACTCACCCCAGTCTCCGCGCGCCGTTGGGCGATCATCGTCGAGTAGAAATTTTATCATTATGGGATATATTATTACCCGGTCCATCTCCAGCTTGTATAATGGTATATACGTCCAAATCATGTTGTTTATCGAGTTATTGGCAATCGATCGCTATGTAGAGTGACGAGCTAGAGTGCCGGAACCTATCCCGAGTGGCCGGAAGCAATAGGGCCGACCAGCAAAACCTCTACTGCGCTTCCTGTTAAGCAGTTGCGCCGATCGGCCACCAGATGGCGCTCCTGAACCGCCAGAGAGCTCAGTGGGTCCTGCTGGTGAATCTCAGGCCAGCGGAGGGGGAATATGAATCCGATTCCAGATTTTTGAAATATTGATATAAGGACGCTGTACAGCGTCCCCCGGCAACTTTAGCATCGCCAGCAAAGACGTTGTAAATCGTTTTTAGGCAGTCAAAGTGTTAAAGCCATGTTGTCATTTTTGTTCACACATTTTTGGAAATATGGTCATATAAGAATTGTATTATTATTTATTTAACAATAGTGTGTTTAACAGCAGGAAAAAAACATGTAATGTTATGATGTATACATATCAGCAGCAATATTTTAATGTAAAATGTACATTAATCAGTATTGATTCCTTAACTTTACAAGTTACAAGTAGATGTACAAGTTACAAATGTACAAGTAGAGTACCATTTAGATTATGGTTGAATAAACATTGATGTCTAACATTGATTCAATATAAAATCAACTAAAATGTGCATGTAGATTACCATTTAGATTATGGTTGAATAAACATTGATGTCTAACATTGATTCAATATAAAATCAACTAAAATGTGCATGTAGATTACCATTTAGATGATGGTTGAATCAACATTGATATAGTATCAGTTATGGTTGACACCTAACGTTGATTCAACATGTAAGTCATAGACAACGATTTGTATAATTTCGATGTCAGGCTTCAACATAGATTCAATATTTCTGCCTAACCCTATTTCAACGTTGATTCACAAATTTTTTGCTATCTGGGCAGTCTTGTGCTTTGTCACCACCTGTCAATCTGTTCTGTTATTGGTCCATGATGGCAATAAGTTGATGATTTTTACAGCCTGGTGGGCGAGATTATGCATGACCAGCCTGTGATCTAAATATTACCTATGTGTTGATGGAATCACGTCAATATAGAGCAGACCTGGGCATTGTACGGCCCGCGAAAGATTACATGATATTAAAAAAATAAAAATAAAAAATAAAAAAATATATTTTTCTTTTAATATCTTTTTTTTATTTTTTTTACTTTTTTCTTTTCATGTCAACGTTCACACGCACAATATAGGCTTAGGAGACATGCTCAGAAGATGTTGGTTCTCTTTGGATCCACCTACATATGTGAACAGACATTCTCAGTCATGACGTTTACCAAGTCCAGGTACAGATCCTCTCTCACTGATGACCATCTGGCAGCTGTGCTTCGCATCTCCACCTCAGACTTCAACCTGCCTGACTCATCTCAGTCAGTCATAGTAGTCTCCCTCCTACAATCGTTTGACCTGACTCCCACTGCCATGCCTCCCACCCACAAAGCAGGCAACTCCTTGGATCTCATATTTTCCCGTAACTCCAGCATCATTAACACCACGGTAACTCCCCTACATGTATCTGACCATTCCTTCATATCCTTCTCACTAACTCTCATGCTTAACCGAAAGGTCTTCACCCCAACTCAAACAGTCTCACTCAGACGCAACCTGCCCTCCCTATCCCCCTCCACCCTCTCCTCTGACATACTATCCGCTCTACCTTTGAGTGACACCTTCTCTGCTCTCTCCACAGAGATGGCAACCTCCACCCTCCTTTCAGCCCTTGCAACCTCCTTCAACAAGCTCTGTCCCCTCGTTGAGAAACCTGCCCGCCGTTCCCCACCCAGTCCATGGCTGACAGATCCAGTGAGAGAACAAAGACAGGTCCTGAGAGCAGCTGAAAGGAAGTATAGAAAGTCACGCCTCACTGCTGACATCGACACATATCACAACCTCTTGTTAACATTCTCCAAAACCATCACTAATGCCAAAGCTTCTTTCTTCCACCATAGGATCGAGGCCTCTGCCAAGAATCTTCGCAAACTGCATGCTACCATGTCCTCCCTCCTCACTCCCCCCCCACCCCCCCCTCCCTCATCTTTCTCTGCCGAAGACTTTGCGATCTTCTTTGAGGAAAAAGTGGAGAACATCCGCAGCTCCTTCTCCCAACCCCCACCCATTCCAAACGCTGAATCGAGAACCTCATCCTTCACTCTGTCATCTTTCTCTCCCATTACAGAAGCAGAGACCCTGACACTGGTAACGTCGAACCGTCCGACTACTTGCCAGCTGGACCAGCTACCCTCCCCACTCCTCCAGACCATAGCACCAGACATCCTCCCATTCCTAACTGCAACCATCAACTCCTCACTCAACTCGGGGGTGGTCCCCACCTCCCTAAAACAAGCCAGAGTCACGCCGCTCATAAAAAAACCAACCCTGAACCCAGGGCTGTACGTTAACTTTTTTTGCACATAGCACTGGTGCTACAGAGGTTGATAGTTTTGTAGCACTGGCCAAAATCTTGTAGCACAAGTATAAAACGTGTTATATTTGTAACAGTCACAAATGTGCCTATTGTATTTGTGTTATTTAGTTGCAGTCAGGGAACAAACTTAACCTTTTGACTAGATTTAAAAAAGGCAGATTTTTTACCAGCCAAAAATTATAAATTGCTTTTTAGTATATCGCCATGTGTTATTATTACTATAATACTCTCATATGCTATTTTCAATTAATATCATAAACAACAAGGAATATTAGCATAATTTTGAGTGGACTGAAGGAATGAGTCAGCGTTAATAGTTTTAAATGCAAATAATTTATTGAAACATAGAAGTGGGGTCGGTTGGGACACACACACACACACACACACAATGGGGGACCCTGATGTAAACAAGACGAAAGTCTTTCTATGGTCTGCATCCCCTTAACAATTGTGTGTATTGAGCCGTACTGTATTGTACCCATTCTGCAATCTGTTAAATAAAGTTTTCATTCATTCACACTGTTTCAACTCACCACCCCCGCATCATCTAGTCTGTCTTCAAACTTCCACTCCTCGACACACACACACCCTTTCCCCCACACTGTCTCTATGGCTCTGCCTCTGATCAGGATTAGCTTGTTAGCTTATGCTAATGTAACGTTCATTTCGGGCGATGTGGGCATAAAGGAATGGCGATGATGCAAAGCGTGTTAGATGCATTTGACCCGTTGTGAGAAAAAAAAAACACCACAGACTTATTTCGGATCGCAAAATAGCCGCACTGCTGTGCAGCCCCGCTCGGCTGAGAGCAGAAGGCAGAAGCACGGTCTGGGTAACGTTCATTTCGGACTTTATGACGCGAGGATTGCAAAGCATGTTATATGCATTTGACCCGTTGCCGAATAAAACAGCAGGGGTTTGTTTTGGGTCGCGACAACACTATCTACTAGCTCTGTTTCAATGTCCGCGTTCCAAACGCTGCTGAGACGAGTCCTGCAGTCACCTGCTGTGTTGTGAGCTGAGCCGAGAGGATATGAGTCACTGCTCGCAACTCGCGGGGATATTGTTCGCTAGGGATTATGGGATTTGGTGTTTGATATATGGAGTTTTACGCAGAAGGGACATTGTATTTAATCGCACAAGACTACAAGTACCAAGTGGATAGCGGGCCATCGCACCAGTGCTATTGAAGTCAATCCTTTCATCGCACAGACTGACGTCAGTGTCGCACGTGCGACATATATATCGCACTGTACTGCCCTGCTGAACCCTACCATCATAGGCAACTACCGTCCTGTCTCTCTTCTCTCCTTCCTTTCTAAAACACTTGAACGTGCTGTATCCAACCAACTTACTGCTTATCTCTTATAGAATGACCTCCTAGACCCTAATCAGTCAGGCTTCAGGACTGGTCACTCCACAGAGACAGCCCTCATTGCGGTCACAGAGGCACTTCACTTAGCAAAAGCGAAAGGCCTCTCCTCTGTCCTGATTCTCCTAGATCTATCTGCAGCCTTCGACACAGTCAACCACCAGATCCTCCTTGCGGCCCTCGCAGGAATGGGAGTGGCTGGCTCTGCGCTGACATGGCTGTCATCATACC
Source organism: Notolepis coatsorum (assembly GCF_963971535.1). NCBI lineage: Eukaryota > Metazoa > Chordata > Actinopteri > Aulopiformes > Paralepididae > Notolepis > Notolepis coatsorum. The sequence goes on along the minus strand of NC_140178.1, from coordinate 112,055,428 downwards.
TCAATGACCGCTCCTACCAAGTGTCATGGAGAGGGACCCTGTCGGCCACCCGCCCCCTGCGGACGGGTGTCCCCCAGGGCTCGGTTTTAGGACCCCTTCTCTTCTCCCTCTACACTAAATCACTGGGTAACATTATCACGTCTCATGGCTTCTCCTACCATTGTTATGCCGACGATACTCAACTCTTCCTCTCCTTCCCTCCCTCAGATATCCACGTCTCTGAGCGGATCTCGGCCTGTCTGTCCGACATCTCCGCCTGGATGACGTCCAACCACCTCAAACTGAACCTAAGCAAAACAGAATTGCTCCACCTGCCGGCCAAATCCTCCCCCCTAACCGACCTTTCAATCACAGTCGAGAATGCAGCTGTGACTGCGTCCCCGACCGCCAAGAACCTTGGTGTTGTCCTCGACGACCAGTTGAACTTCTCTGCTCACATCGCAGCGACGACCAGGATCCGCCCCTTCCTGACAAAAGAAGCCACCCAACTCCTCGTCCAATCAACAGTCATCTCCCGCCTCGACTACTGCAATGCACTGCTCGCTGGCCTCCCGGCCACTGCCACTAAGCCTCTTCAACTCATTCAGAACGCAGCGGCCCGCCTGATCTCAAACCTACCGAAGTCGGCCCATGTCACCCCACTTCTTAGGGACCTGCACTGGCTCCCCATTGCTGCACGAATCCGCTTCAAGGCCCTCGACCTAGCATACCGTGCGGCAAAGGGAACCGCTCCCGCCTACCTCCGGTCAATGGTCTCTAACTACACACCCTCAAGACCCCTACGCTCTGCATCTTCTGGCCGCCTCAGACCTACTCCTATCCAAGCTCCGGGAGGGTCATCAAAGAGAAGTCGCCTATTCTCAGTCCTTGCCCCACAATGGTGGAATGAACTACCCACCCCAGTTAGGACAGCCGAATCACGTCCAATCTTTCGCCGTCGACTAAAGACGCACTTCTTCAACCATTATCTGAATTAAAAAAAGAAAAAGAAATCTATAAAAAAAATAAAAAAAATAAAAAAAAAAATCTAACCCTAACTAACCGTACTGTCATGCACTTGTCCTAATAAACTAACCTACACTGTAGCACTCAACACTTTGATGAACATTGTTGCTCAGCTGATAGAGTTGTGCCCTTCCTGATGGCTTTTCATACAGAACTTGTAAGTCGCTTTGGATAAAAGCGTCAGCTAAATGACTAAATGTAAATGTAAATGTAAGATGATGTGATGTCTTTAGAAAGCTAAGAAAATCCTTGTTTCAATAGTATATGAAACTAAAAATGCCCTTTGTTATTAACACTTTGGCTGCCATGGGTTAAATTCATTATCAACCGTAGGTTGCCGGCTCTATTTGTCTATAGAGAAAGTCCCCTTCTTTGCAGGGCTATAACTTTTTAAATTCTATTGCTACATTGCCATTATTAGGGCCCATTCAAAGTCCTATATGTATTGTTCATTGTGTAGCAACGTTAAACTTTTTCATTCACATATTCATAGTAAAGTATGGTCTAATGTATAAGTATGTTTTCATCTCTTTCTGCAGCTTTCTCCAGAACGTGATCTATAGCCCCAAATACATTATATTGATGATGCAATACAGTTTTATGGCAATCAGCGCGATATAAAAAATTCCAACTAGACGTACTTCTAGAAGTTACTACAAGTCATCTGATGTTGACCGGATGGGCTAGGGGGCGTTTATAATTCCATGGGCAGCGTTATACCAATCATCTAATGTGGGTCAAATGTTGATAATAGCAGTTAGTATCGAAGACGGTAACGTTACACGCTAAAACTCACCCCAGTCTCCGCGCGCCGTTGGGCGATCATCGTATAGTAGAAATTTTATCATTATGGGATGTAGATTTACCCGGTCCATCTCCAGCTTGTATAATGGTATATACGTCCAAATCATGTTGTTTATCGAGTTATTGGCAATCGATCGCTATGTAGTGTGTCGAGATCGAGTCCCGGGACCTATTAGCGAGTGCCCGGAAGTAATACGGCCGTCCAGCACAACCTCTACGGCACTTCCTGTTAATCGATTGCGCCGATCGGCCACCAGATGGCGCTCCTGAACCGCCAGAGAGCTCAGTGGGTCCTCCTGGTGGATCTCAGGCCAGCGGAGGGGACATATGAATCCGATCCCAGATTTTTGAAATATTGATATTAAAGACGCTGTAAAGCGTCTTCGGCAACTTGAGCATGGCCGGGAATGACGTGTTTAAGCGTTTCCCGGCACCCAAAGTGTTAATGTTTCACATTTTGTTTATCATTTTGGAAATAAATTCTATTTGAATAAATTATATTTTTGAAAGCTAACCTCACCTTCTAATTACCAAATAATAACATACACTCTTACCAGGGGTCAAAACAATGCCATTTACTGCTTTTTATATAGAAATAAAATGTATATTATGCATAATTGAGTTTGGAATTTTGGCCCGGCCCCCCAACATATTTTCAGTTGCTCATTCGGCCCCCTGGGAAAAATAATTGCCCACCCCTGATATAGAGAGTAGTGACGAATGCATAATTTACACTTGTGCCAATTGCGTGCGTTTGTCTAAGTATTATTATTCTAAGTATCACGTCAATATAGAGAGTAGTGACGAATGCATAATGCCGCGGCGGCAAAACCATTAATATTACCGGCAAAACCTATTAAAACCTGCTTGTGTGTGAGCTTGTGGCTGTGTGGCGTCAAAAAGAAAATGCGCATGCGCGCGTTACCGGCGTAGGGGGGGAAACAAGCGTAGAAGATCGCTGGCCAATCAGAGCAACGCGGAAGGGCATGTTGGCTGCCGAAAGTATTCACGCGTTCGGGAGAGGTGAAACGGACGGCCCCCAGGGGAGGAACGGGGAGGCGCTGGATACAACCGGATCAACCAGGACGAGATGCAGGCGCGGAGGTCGCCCGGGCCGGTCAAGATACGAACACGGAGGCTACACACAACCGAGATCCGAGCACCGAGACCAACCGGACCAACCAGAACTTGAATAACGAGGTTTCACACACCAAGCAGGACTCGAGCACTGAAGTCATACACACCGACCAAGATTCAATACCATATGCATATAATTTGATAGTGAATGGATTCGAGACACACTGCAGACAACACACAGACCACTGGGTAGGGATGGGTACCTTTCACATTTGAACCGATACCGGTACCTGTGAATCGATACCGGTACCCAACGGTACCTTTTTTCGGTACTTAGTCTCAAGAAATTTTATTTACAGTCGTAAAAAAATATCCAAACTTCAAATAACTACAATTTCGACAGTTTTCGGCTTGTCATTGCTCCGACTGCTTTGTTGTTGAATCAAGTCAAATCCTAGGTAAGCATATATTGTGCGTGTGAACGTTGACATGAAAAGAAAAAAGGTTAAAAAAAAAAGTTAAAAAAAGTTAAAAAAAAAAAAAAATTCGGTATCTCACGTGTGAACGTTGACATGAAAATAAAAAAGTAAAAAAAAAATTAATTTTTTAATTTTTTCGGTTTCTCACTTGATTCGATACTCGGTAGTACCGACGTGTTTCGGTTCGGTGCCTCAAAAGTACCGAATTCGGTACCCATCCCTACCACTGGGGGACATATAATACAAATAACACGTACTAGACTAAACTGTAGAAACTAACACACATGACGCACAACTAAGCATATTATTTGATAGTGAATGGAGGTTATGGCTCGAGACACAATGCAGATAACACACAGACCGCTGGGAATACAGACAACCGGTTCATGCTTCCGCGTTCTGCGCTCTGATTGGCCACTGACCTACGCTAGTTTTGCCCCCCCCCGGTATGAGCGTAGAAATAATGCGTATGTACAGGCCTGTACACTGCGATGATATGATCGCGAATTGCCCCTTTAATTGGCCGTTGCGATTGGTAAATATTATCTGGGGGCGGGCTTGCGAGTAGTGCTTTCAAGCCTTGCATTCGCATTTCACTCCTAAATTATCCAAGGCGTGTGATGACGCCACTCACGCGAGCTGTCAGTGCGACACAATGTTGTGGTGCTATGAAAGAATCTGTCGGCAATGAATGAACTTACTGCGATCACAGATAGCCTGAGTGAAAAAAAAGATTTGCGTGTGGAGTGAATCTAGGTCACGCTATATACTTGGTACTTGTAGTCTATCGTGCGATTAAAGACCATGTCCCTATCTGCGTAGTCTATACATCCAACACCAAATCCCATAATTCCTAGCAAAACGAAACTGAATGTGGCCTCTCTTCCTTTCAATATGGGCTATTGTTGCATCGCCAAAGAAGCACCTCATTTCAATACATTTAAGATACAAATTTTGCTCTGCAAGAACAACGGAGTGGATATCAGTCCATCTTATGACAACCACGTCCGATGTGGAGAGATGATAAGATGATGATGATTGACGTGATGATGTGATGATTGATTGACGGGGACACGGACACTTCTAACGTTCAGGTTCAGCCATTAGGTGAGTAGTAGTAGCAGCCCACTATTAGGACGTGAAATACTGTCTACTTACATTTATAAAATATCAACCTATCTATCTATCTAATAATGAGACAATATGCAAATAAGATAATACTAATAATTGTCACGGTGTCCCCGTATATGAAATGAAAGTGGCTTGCAACTTTACTGGCTCAGGCTGTCACAAACTGTTTATTTCTCGTTTAGCATAGTATTACATTCCACTTCTATAAACAATCAAAGTCCTACCGTAAGAGCCTCATACGGGTCAATTAAACCTTTTTGATTAGTCTTTCCTTCGAGCTAAGTTGGACTGAACATTTCACTGTCAAAAGCGCAAATGTAAATAAGGTTGCGTCGCAACACGGTTTTCAAAATAAAGGTCACATATACAAATACCTCTCAATTCTTACTAAAAAAAGTCCCGGATATACATAAAACATTAATTGGCATAGATCTCTATAAACGGCCCAACACATTGATCACTTTAGGCACACCCTGAAACCAGTAACATCACAAATATGAAGCAGGTAATTACCCATACAAATAATAAACCTTTCATGGGGTTATTTACAATAATAATTCATTTGATTTCTAAAGCACTTTTCATTGTGAAACAAATGTATGCAGAGTTTCTTGTCCTCCTGATTAATGCAATGGTGTGTGTGTGTTGTGGTGATCTCATTCAAGGAGCACTACACAAGGGCGCGCACACACACACACACACACAGTTTGTTGTTTTTGTTCTATTAGTGATTTACACACTTTCTCGGTTGGTTCATTATAAAAGATACAAACCTGAAAACAAACGCACTTAAATGTTAAATAAAAGGACCACAGTAATGAGGCAGGAGGAACATATTGTTTTAATAATGGTAAAATTGTTATTTAAAAATTTGCCCCTAAAAAATATGTTTTGCCCCTAAATGTCTCATTTAGGGGCAAGTGTGCCCCTAGTGAAAAAGCTTAGCGTACAGCCCTGATGTATGTATGTATTGTGCTGTATAATGACAATACATTTGAATCGAATCTCATTTTGAAATCGCTACCTGTTGAGTGGATCACCATGGTGCAATGCAATCACCTCCGAAGCTGGCTGCCACTGTCGTGTCCATAGGCAGCGTAGCGATTTCAAAATGAGATTCGATTCAAATGTATTGTCATTATACAGCACAATACATACATACATACACACCATCCAACCAGAGTGGATAAATTAATTAAACGTAAAAAAATAAATAAAAAATTAACCAAGAGTGATTTGAACTTGTGACCATAGGATCCACAGGCAGCAGACGAACGAGGTGAGCTAAGTCTGATGTTTAAACTGAGTGACTAATCCATGATTTACACTTGTGCCAATTGCGTTTGTCCCTAATCTTTAGTATTGGGATTAATAAATCAGATGTCATTCTAATATGTCATGTTCTACAGTAGGACTTACTACTGTGATACCCATTTAAAAGTGTCCACGCATTCAGATGTCATGCTAATATGTTCTACAGTAGGGCGTACTACTGTGATACCCATTTAAAAGTGTCCACACATTATTTCTACGCTCATACCGGGGGGGGGGGGGGGGCAAAACTAGCGTAGGTCAGCGGCCAATCTGAGCACAAAACGCGAACGCGGAAGCATGAACCGGTTGGGATTCGAATAGACGTGGCTGGGTTCAGTGGGGGGGGGGGTCGGGGCCATTGTTCTGGCGGTTCGACCCGGGGGAGGAGGGGCCTTGCGTGTTGTGGGATTGGTGTGGGGGGGGTGGGGTTTCCTGGGGCCCTCGGATGCCGTGGCCTGGGCGGTCTGGTCACCGGGCCGGGGGGGCACCGGCTTTGGGGTCGCGGGGGATCATTGAGGCGTGGTACTTTGGCCTTCTGCGGGTCTGGGCTTGGGGTCCTCGTGGGCCGGGGGCCTGGCGGGGGCGGGTGGGAGCTCAGTCAAGGTGCTCGGCTCCGCGCATGGTGGACCAAGATATGGGGGTGTTCTGTTTCTCGGGGAGGAGGGCGGGAGGGAGGGGTTTCTCTCAGGGGGATCATCATCAGAGCGGCTGGGCTCTGCCGGGCGGGGTCCTGTGTGTTGGGGGGTCGGTGGGGGTGGGGTGGGGCTCTCGGTGACATGGGAAATAGCGGACTTGGCTCGGTAGGGGGGTCCCCTATCCTTTCCTCTACTAGGCTGGACCAATTGATTCAAGGGACCCGTGTCGCCGGGGGCCCGGCGGCGCGCACATCGGCCTGGGATATGGGGGGCTCCTATGGGCTTAGCTCAGGGGGGGGGGCGTAGGGGGAGGGGGACCATCGTTTCTGCGGTTTGGCCCGGGAGAGTAGGGTCTTGGATGTTGTGGGGTCGTCGGGCGTGGGGTGGGGTGCTGGGTGGCATGGGAGGTAGCGGGCAAAAAAAATAATATATATATATATATAAAAGAAACAACATCACAGAAGAATAAAAAGGAAACAAGAAAAGAAATTCAATGTAAATAAACAATGTAAAAATAGAATGGACCGAAGAACCCATGTCACCCTTTTTTCTTTTCTCATTTGTGTCAATCTTTTATTTATTTATTTATTTTTTGATATTATGTCTTTATAATTTTGTATGTCGAACTGTACTGTTTATGTTTATCAAAAAACTCAAAATAAAAATTTTAGTAAAAAAAAAAAAAAATGCTGTAAGTGTTTTTTCTTTTGTTAAAATAAGTGTTAAAGGAACACCCCAACTTTTGGGGAAATTAGTTTATTTGCCATCTACCCTGGAGTTCATTCACGTCATTCACTGGAAGTAGGTGTGCCAGTGTAGCCTAGTTCCCAACAGTCACGAAATACAACTCAAGTGATTTCATCACCTCAAAAGCCCTGTTTTTCAAAGAAATAAACAAAAAATAAGTGATGAAATCACTGCGCCCAGGCAGCAGTGGTGCAGCAAAAAAAATTCCAAGTATATATCTGCTTAGAAAAACGAAAATGTCGAATTTATTTATTTATTTTTTCTCCACGTGGTAAATACACAGGTCACAACATGTTTACAGGAACGTTTTGGAGTTGTATTTGGAGTGTATGTCGTGACTGTTGGGAACTAGGCTACACTGGCACACCTACTTCCAGTGAATGACGCTAAGCTAGTGTGGCCAGCTGGGGGTATTGTGGGTGTGGCTCTGGCATCGGCGTGTATTTCCGCCTCGCCGGATGGCGGCTGAAACAAACACTTCTAGTTGGGAACGGGCGATGGCAGCAGCATTCATTTCCCCACGCATGTTACCAGACGAGAGAGAGTGTGGCGAGTAAATACTCAAGTGTCCTGGGAACGACAGACTGTGAACAGCGACGAGGCGGGGCGTTGTGCTTGCGCCTGGCGATACCAAGGTTGGGGGAATAGTCGTACCGTTGCGGTCCGGGTGTGTGCTGGGTGTGGCGTTTACTACGCCGGGTGTTTCATTCAACGTGTGGTGGTCAACAGGTGGTCACTGCTTTGTTAACCCTTTCACTACCACACTACAGAAGGTTAACCTTTCACTACCACACTGCAGAAGGTTAACCCTTTCACTACCACACAACAGAAGGTTAACCCTTTCACTACAACACTACAGAAGGTTGACCCTTTCACTACCACACTACAGAAGGTTAACCTTTCACTACAACACTGCAGAAGGTTAACCCTTTCACTACCACACTACAGAAGGTTAACCTTTCAATACCACACCCCATAAGGTTAACCCTTTCACTACCACACTCCAGAAGGTGAATCCCTTCACTACTAGACTCCATAAGGTTAACCTTTCACTACCACACTCCAGAAGGTTAACCCTTTCACTACCACACCCCAGAAGGTTAACCCTTTCACTACCACACCCCATAAGGTTAACCCTTTCACTACCACACTCCAGAAGGTTAATTCTTTCACTACTAGACTACATAAGGTTAACCCTTTCACTTAGGGATGCCCCGATCACGTTTTTTGCCACCGATACCGATCACCGATCGTCTTGAGCCATATCGGCCAATACCAATCCGATACTTTTTAATAAAATATATATATTATAATTAGACTTGTACTTGTATTATCTGCGAGACATCGCCACCACGCAACAAGTCAAAATGCTCGCCATCTGCAAACAGCTCCACTGTCTGTGTACTCGAGTAGCCTCCAGCTACGGCCAGGATTCTCCGGCGCTGCAGCTGGACCCTAGTATTGGTATAAATCACATTCAGCAAGCCCTCAGCTCGAATACGCATTGAATCAATGTTATAAGACATTGATATCAGGAGCTATCTGTAGCTACTGCTAGCCGGCTAGATAACGTTAAGACAACGCGTCAGTGAACTATTTAGTTTAGAGCTAACGTGAGCTACCGAGTCAATGGAGGTAACTTATCATGCACTCGACTATTGCTGGAGCATTTGTTGATATCAGCAGCTATCAGTAGCTAGCCAGCTAGATAACGTTAGACAATGCCTCATGTAGTCACTGGGTCATTTAGTTTAAACAGTAACGTTAGCTCGGTAGGTAGCCAACGTTAGCTCACGTCGCATGACTAGCAGACTGCGAGGCTCTTGTTTACATGAGTGCGGGAGGGGCTGGGGGGAGGAGGCGCCGTACGCTGCAAGCAGCTCTGTGTCTGAGAGATCTCCGCTAAGAATTGGATCATGTTTTTCGATCGGTTTTGACGATCGGCAAAAATAAAGCATTATCACCGATCACCGATCGCATATTTATACTGATTATCGGCCGATAACGATCAGTGGCCGATCGATCGGGGCATCCCTACTTTCACTACCACGCCAGAAGGTTAACCCTTTCACTACCACACCCCAGAAGGTTGAATGAATGAAAACTTTATTTAACAGATTGCAGAATGGGTACAGTACGGCTCAATACACAACAATTGTTAGGGGATGCAGACCTGAGAAAGACGTTTGTCTTGTTTACATCAGGGTCCCACATTTTCAATTCATATAGACATTTATGACATACACAACATACATGACATTTATGGCATAGGGACATATAGGTATTTAGTACTGATACATTTGTGACATAAACGGTATTCAAATATACAGTACTGTTACCCCTAGATCCTGACAGAGTATATACATATGATGGGGAGGGGACTGTACATTAGGAGGGGGTGGGTGGGTGGGAGCGAAATATACATATGGCGGGGAGGGAATATATACATGCGGTGGGGAGGAGACTGTCTATTAGGAGGTGGTGGGGGTTTTGGGCATTTACGGTGGCCAGTTTCGAATTGCAGCCTCCCGTAGGTGCTCTTTATGAGCGGTTTTGAATGTGGGTAGGGATTCACATTCCTTTACAGCTTTGGGTAGGGCGTTCCACATTGATGTGGCATAATTGCGAAACGTGTTTAGTCCCTTGTTTGAGCCGAATCTGGGTTTAACATGATTTGTTGAGCTTCCTCTGGTGTAGTGGTTGTGGTATTCACTGACCTTTGGGAAGTATTTTGACATGTACATGGGTACCTTAGTCGTATAGTGTATCTTGTAGACCAGGCCCATTGCAAGTTGCTGTACTCTGTCGTCTACTCTAAGCCATCCTAGGTTGTCAAAGTGGGCAGGGGTGAGGTGGGTTCTGGGGGTAAGGTCAAGTAGTAGTCTGACCAGTTTGTTTTGTGATGTTTGTAATCTTGTTTTAAGCGCCTTTGAGGTGCTTTGGTACCATGAGGTGCACGCATAGTCGTAGTACCCTTGAATGAGTGCTCCTGCCAGAGTATTCAGGGTATTCTTGTTTACCAGAGAGGAGATCCGGTAGAAGAATCTAGTTCGTTGGTTGACTTTTTTTATTACATTGGATGCCATTTTGTCACAGGAAAGATTTGCCTCTAGGATGGAACCCAGGTAGGTAATTTCGTCTTTCCTTGTGACAATATTGTCACCCACTGTAACTGAGAAGCCGTCGGTCTTGCTGAGTTTGTTATTTGAACCGAAGAGAATGGACTCTGTTTTGCCTATGTGTAATGATAGTTTGTTATCAGCGAGCCATATGCAGATTTTGCCTAGTTCCGAGCTGAGGGTTTTTTCAACCTGCAACTTGTTCTTGTCAGAGACCAGCAGGGCTGAGTCGTCCGCAAACAGGAACAAGTTGCAGTCACAGGCTGACGACATGTCATTTGCATAAATTAGGAAGAGTAGCGGTCCTAGTATGCTTCCTTGTGGAACACCACAGCTCACTGTGAGGGGGGGGGGGTAGAGTACCGTTTACCTCTACCATCTGTTCTCTCCCCTCCAGGTAGGATTGCATCCAGCTCACTGATAAACTATCAAAACCAATTGCTTTTAGCTTGTCAATCAGAATGGAGTGATTGACGGTGTCGAAGGCCTTTTGTAGGTCCAGCATGACCATGCCGCAGTATTTGCCCGCGTCCACCTCTTGTTTGATGTGGTCGTTCAAATAGAGGAGGCATGAGTCAGTGGAGTGGGACGTTCTGAAGCCAGATTGGAATTCGTAGATTCGATTTTTTTCCGCCAGGTACTTTTCGACCTGTTCGTAGACTATTTTCTCCATGATTTTCGAGATGGTTAACCTTTCACTACCACACTACAGAAGGTTAACCCTTTCACTACCACACTTCCACCACTTAACCATCTGTAGTAAACACTACACCGTAAACAGGGGTGCAGTCGTAACATCAGAACTGCCTGGACGCCACATGCACGCGCGCGCATACATGTTCCCTTGCGTGCGCACAGAACAGATGATTATTATGCATAAATAGTAGGAAACATGTTTGTATAGGACATTACTAGTTTTAGTTTAGTTTTTGTAAATATTGCCTTGAAATAGAGACGCTGAAAAAGGTAGCAGGATGTAGCCTTCAATATATAAAGAAATGATATTGTCAACAGATATGGTTGAAAAACAAACAATGTTCTTCTAAAGCACAACTTAATGCCTCATCCTTCCAGTCGGGACCATTTGTCACATAGTGAGAGCTCCACAGATCAAGCAAACCCCCACAGCGCTTGTATTTTGGTTTTGCACGTCTCATTCTTTGTTATGTTATTGGTATCCTATTATTATGCAAAGTCTAGGTGATAGATAAGTGCCGGTACTTGGCACGACGAGTCGAGTGAAAGTTGTGAACGCATTTTTGTGTGCGCGCGTGCACATTCGTGCGCGTACTTCTGCTCAGAAAACTGCTGGGACGGCGTGGTACCGCGTGGGACCACCACTGCACCCCTGACCGTAGACACTAGACTAAAACAGACTCATATTCTGATGTTCCAAAACGCTTACTTTCCATTTATATAGTAAAATACCAGATTGGGGCTTTAAGTCCAAATGTGTGTGTGTGACTCACATGGCTGAAGGGATGATTTCTGTGGTGTCCTCATCCACCTCCTGCTGCAGCGACACAAGCTCCTGCTTGGAGTTCCTTAGGCTCTCTAGCTCCCCCTTCAGGAACCTGGGGGCACAGTTAAGGACCCAAACGCTCTTCCTACTCAGAACCCTTGCACCCTCTGTAGTCTGGAGAGATGGGGATTTCAGCCAAACGTCCACACAAACTCAAAATAGCATTTTCTCTCCCTCTCTCAAATTCATCCCTTTCTCAAATTCTCTCTGCAGTTACCCAAAACTAAATCTATAATTATTAAACAAAAAAAGATGTATGCAAAAACTAAACTCAGCCATCCACCTACATCAACTATCAACATGAATACATACCAGGCTCATCCACTGACATCAACTATCAACATGAATACATACCAGGCTCATCCACCTACATCAACTATCAACATGAATACATACCAGGCTCATCCACTGACATCAACTATCAACATGAATACATACCAGGCTCATCCACTGACATCAACTATCAACATGAATACATACCAGGCTCATCCACTGACATCAACTATCAACATGAATACATACCAGGCTCATCCACTGACATCAACTATCAACATGAATACATACCAGGCTCATCCACTGACATGTCTCCGACAGTAAACAAAGACAGGGCTCGACAGTGCGAGCTAAAAAATAGATGTGTGCGAACCTGGACATTTATTTTACGAGCACAGTGTGAATTTATTAGAATCGGGACAGAGATTTGTAAAAGAAATATATATGTGTAAATTAAATTTTAACCATACCTAACCCTGGTGAAAAACACCATCAACTCTGGTGAAAAACACCATCAACCCTGGTGAAAATACACGTGGCACAAGCTAGCACTGTCTTAAATACTTCGTTCGATGGGCATGGGATTCGAATATGAAAAGAAAATTTGAATATATAAAAAAAAAAAAATTATTTCTTTTGTGTGCAAAATCAACTCTGCCTCTCTTTGTTAACTATGCTGTGTGTGTTATTTAAGATTATACAACGGCATGCAAATTTCTCGATTCTGATTGGCTGAAACAGTCAACTTACACATGGGTATTTTTCATAACCCAACGCTCTTGGTCCCAGGACCCGCCCACAACCGCCTTACTATCAATGCGCCGTTCGTGGCTTTAGGGATGAAAGCAAGATGGCGGACAAGCCGGACAGGAAACATTAGGAAAGGATAATGGTGATAGGGTCATGACTAAATGAAAAACTATTCTGTCACGGCGAATGTCTTAGTTGTTTAAACAATGTTGGATGATGTAATTGATGGGTCATGAGTCATTGTGGAACAAAATAAAAATCGCGCGAATTGATTGATTGATTGCACATTTTATATTTATTTTACCTACTTTCTATAGAAGCAGCCTTGTTTCCAACTGGTTAAGTTTAGGCCCTCTTTCGAAGTTGGTTAAGGTTAAGTTTGTCTTTAGAGCAGGGCGATAGACCACCAGCCCTGATTCCAAACTCTAACCTTAACCAACAAGGCGGTCAGTAATAAAATCAATCAATCAATCAATCAATTCAATAACCCACGCTCACTTAAAACAGCGCACCTCCCAGCTGCTTCTATAGAAAATAGGTGTATAAAAAAAGAAAAACTCTTATAGGGCAAAGAAACCCCCCCCCCCCCCCCCTATAGGGCAAATCAAACTTTTTTTAATTTGTTTTACCTACTTTCTATAGAAGCATCTAAGAATGAAGTTCTATAGAAAGTAGGTTAAAAACTAAAGAAAAGTTGGATGTCTTAGTTTGTTGGATGTCTAGGTGAAAGACAGTTGGATGTCTTAGTTGAGACAGTTGGATGTGTTAGTTTGTTGGATGTCCTACTGAGAACAGTTGGATGCACTTCCGAGCTGCTTCCACATAGAGGCAATTTTTTTTTTTTGGGAACTACTTTTTCTGGCGGATGGTTTTTTTCAATAAATCTTCAATTAATGTGTGTTTATTGTATAGCAATAAGGTTGGATGAATGTGCCAGTTGTATAAAAGCCATTACACCACTCGCAGTCGTGGGTTGTGACAATTAGACCATGCCTAGGGGGGGTCTAACGACCCTCTGCTGCGCCTCGGGCCTAACGACCACCCCTAGGCATGGTCTAATTGTCACAACCCACTCCTGCGCGTGATGTAATGCTTAATTAGGTCGGACTCGGCACTGACAGATTTGTGTTCATTGTGCTGCTTTTATAAAGCCTCAAATGACGGCTTACAATATTTCATGAAAGCAAAGTGTTTCGTTTGTCTAAGATTTAAAAAGATTTAAACTTTACAGCACTGACAACGTGCTGTACAAGTCCCACAACATAAAAAAATATATAATAATAATTAAAAAAAGTTTTATTTATAATTTCTTATTTTTTTATCTCGAAGCTTCGAATTAAAATTGAATCTCGGCCCCGAAGCTTCGAATTCCAAAAAAGAAAAAAGGCTCATCCACTGACATCAACTATCAACATGAATACATACTAGGGATGTCCCGATCAAATTTTTTTGCTCCCGATCCCGATCATGTGATTTTGACTATCTACCGATACCGATCTTTCCCGATCCGATCAAAAAAAATATATATATATATATTTTTTTGTAATCCCAATTTCTCACATTACATTCACCCTGAATGTTGACGTTATCCAGGTGAAAAGTTAACTTCATTCAAGCGAGGCATTGCAATCCTTGACATAAATCATTTGATGTATAATTAAATCAAAGGAAATGCGTTTGGGTCTGACAGTGTGGCTGGTCTGCCGTTCTGCAGCTGGATACTATTGGTTTGTTTTGGCAAAATTCTTCTGCTCTGTGTGACAATAAATAAATGAATGATGATATGCAATTTAAAACCAAAACTAAGGCCTCAGTATGAGTTTTAGACGTGAACATGGTCATGTTTGTTGAATAAAAAAAAAGTTAAATTTTTATTTTTTATCCCAATCTTCGGAAAATCACGTGATCGGCCCCGATCCCGATCACGTGATCGGATCGGGACATCCCTAATACATACCAGGCTCATCAACATGAATACATACCAGGGCCCTGTTCCTCGTACCTAGCTAACTGAGTTAGCCGGATAATTTTCAGCATAGCTTGACTTAAGCCAGAACTTTCCATTCCCCGACGTCGGATTGTCTGACTCTAAATCACCATGGTAACAGATCAGAAAGTTTGAACCTGCTCCAGAGCAGGGTTTAGTTCAGTTAGCTGGATAACCTGCATGGCCACACCCTGGCAAAGAATGCAGCTCGCTTCCTGAAATAATTCTCACAGTCTAGACTAGATCCCATTATACCATTCTGAATTATGTTTTTGTGCTTCGTTCTTCTAGAGGGGGCTTTTGAAATGTAAAATAATATAAATCATATTCAGCCTATGAATTTACTTTGTCATAAATAATGCAAGTTATACGGATACGGCGCTCGCTATCGCGACACACACTATGTAGTTATTTTTATAACGCGGAGCATTGCAAATGTGAATCCCGCTGGGATATTTTTAATGAATGAAACCTATGGGGAGTTTGGCTCGGATTAGTTTCATATTCTTCGCTGTGGATGTATCTGCGGCGGAGCGCTCGAATTGTGTTTCATTCAAGTATAAATTGAACTGTCTTTATGCATGGATATGAATTACGAGGAATCTGAATCTGTGGATTGTAGGGCTGTCTTAAATACTTCGAAGCTTCGTTTGATGGGCATGGGATTCGAATATGAAAATAAAATTCGATTGTAAAAAAAAATATGAATATATATATATATTTTTTGCTAAATCAACTCTGCCTCTCTTTGTTAATTACAACAAGCAATGTTGTTTGTTATTTAAGATGAGGTCAGACTCGGCACTGACAGATTTGTGTTCATTGTTCTGCTTTTATAAAGCCTCAAATGACGGCTTACAATGTTTCATGAAAGCAAAGCAAAGTTTGTCTAAGATTTAAAAAGGTTTATACAACGGCATGCAAATTTCTCGATTCTGATTGGCTGAAACGGTCAAGTTACACGTGGGTATTTGTAATAACCCCACGCTCTTGGTCCCAGGACCCGCCCACAACCGCATTACTATCAATGCGCCGTGCAAGTTTTTAGAAGTGAAAGCAAGATGGCGGACACGCCGGACAGTAAACGTTACGAAAGTATATGGTGATAGGGTCATAAAGACTAAATAAAAACCGATTCTGTCACGGCGAATGTGTTAGTTTCTTAAACAATGTTGGATGATGTAATTGATGGGTCATGAGTCATTGTGGAACAAAATAAAAATCGCGCAAATTGATATGATTAATTGCAAATCTTTTTTTATTTAAATTTTGTACCTACTTTCTATAGAAGCAGCTGGGAGGTGCGCTGTTTTAAGTGAGCGTGGGTTATTGAATTGATTGATTGATTGCTAATTTTATTACGGTCCGCCTTGTTTCCAACTGGTTAAGTTTAGGCACTCTATAGCGCACCTCCCAGCTGCTTCTATAGAAAGTAGGTTTAAAAAAAATAAAAATAAAAAAGAATCCCCTCTTAGGCTATGTGTCCACCAGGGACGTTTTTTTCAAGGCGGACCGATTTGAAAAAAAAAAGAAAAAAAAGCTCAGAGAGTTTTTCTGAGGCTCGCGCCAGCCGCCCCTTCTCGATGAGTTACATTGATGAGCGCGCTCCTTTCCCAAAAGTTGAACTAGTTTCAACTTTATGAGCTGGGAGCGCTCAGACCAAAAACGCTGCCGCCCAGAGCTCATAAAACGCGAGGCGCGTCGCTGGGAAGAGGAGCGCGCCTGTCGCTTCTCCAGCATAGAAATGAATGACAGAAAGGAGCTGACAACTCATAAAACGTCCCTGGTGGACACATAGCCTTATAGGGCAAAGAACCCCCCCTCCCCCCTATATAGGGCAAAGATTTTTTTTAATTTGTTTTACCTACTTTCTATAGAAGCATCTAAGAATGAAGTTCTATAGAAAGTAGGTTCAAAACAAAAGAAAAGTTTGATGTGTTAGTTTGTTGGATGTCTAGTTGAAAGACAGTTGGATGTGTTAGTTTGTTGGATGTCTTAGTTGAAAGACAGTTGGATGTGTTAGTTTGTTGGATGTCTTAGTTGAGAGACAGTGAGAACATGTATCGACAGGTAAATGTATTGACAGGTAAAAGGCTGTGCTATGGGTGCATGTTTTAGCCCTTCATATGCAGGCTTGTTTATGGGAAAATGGGAGGAGGACTATGTGTTCAACACTCAAAACGTATTTAAAGATAAGATCATCTGGTGGGCCAGATATATAGATGACATCATTATGTGGTGGAAAGGCACTATTGATGAATTGAAAGCATTTCATAGTTATTTGAACAACACTAACCCAAATATAAAACTGTCTCTAGATTTTAGTCCTGATAAGATCCATTTTCTGGACTTAGAAATCACTAAAGATTTGAATGGTGACCTACATATGTCATTGTACAGGAAGTTAACGCATAAAAATACTATTTTACATGCAGAGAGCTTCCATCCCTCTACTTTGATCAACAATGTTCCCTACGGCCAATTTAAAAGAGTACGTAGAATCTGTGACAGTGAGGCTGATTTTAGAGAAAAGAGCGGAGAAATGTATGATCGCTTTAGAGAACGTGGCTATACACATAATACTCTTAAAACAGCTATATCTGAAGCCGCTACTGTAGAACGCGACTCCCTCTTAAAAAGAAAGACACTAAAAGAGAAAACCGATAGGGTGTTTTTCTCTACCACTTATAGTACTAAGGCCCTTGCTGTTCGCAATATAATTAAAAATAATTGGAGCTTGATCCAATGTGATGAGGCCCTGTCTAACATATTCCCTGACCCGCCCCTCTGTACATTTAGGAGAGCCCCCAATCTCGGAGATAAATTCAAGTTTCAAGTTTAAGTTTCTTTAAACTTGAATTTATCTCCGAGATTGGGGGCTCTCCTAAATGTACAGAGGGGCGGGTCAGGGAATATGTTAGACAGGGCCTCATCACATTGGATCAAGCTCCAATTATTTTTAATTATATTGCGAACAGCAAGGGCCTTAGTACTATAAGTGGTAGAGAAAAACACCCTAAATTAGTACGAAGCCATCTACCGGCAGATGTTAAATCTACATGGTTACCAAAGCCTCCTATAGGAACGTATAGATGTGGTCACTGTAAACAATGCGATGTGGTGGTAAGATCAAAAGGTTTTACCCACCCAGTTACAAAACAGACATATACTTCTAACAGCTTTATTAATTGTCAAACGACACATGTTATTTATATACTGTCTTGTTCCAAATGTGACTCTTTTTATGTTGGTCGTACGAAACGCCGCCTACTTGATCGACTGGCAGATCATAAATATGCTATCAAAACTAACAACATGGATTATGCAATGGCTAAACATATTCATGAAGTTCACCAAAGTACCTCTGTTTTATTTACAGCTATCGGAATTGACAGTGTTCCACTCACGTCTAGAGGAGGAAATAGACAAAGAATTCTAAACCAGAAAGAAAGTCGCTGGATCGATAAACTACAGGCCACCTCACTCCCAGGTTTAAATGATTCCATAGACATGGTATCATTTTTATAGGCCAGTAGAACACTTTATTTATTTATTTATTGTATTTATACATTGTTATTTATTGTATAAATACAGGCCACCTCTTTGCAGGTTTAAATGACTATGGACATGTTGTCACTTCTATAGGCTAAGTAGATTACATTATATAGTAGTATTTTTGTCTTGCATTACTCAATGCTCTTACATTGTTGTTTGATAGTTTTTGATAATTTTTGATATTATTATTGATCTATTCTATGTTTGTTTTGACTCATTTCCTTAGGTTGTTATAATATTTTGAGTGTGTGTGTATATATACATATATAATATACAAATTTGTTTATTTCTATTTAGTATTATTGTATATTCCTTCAACATAGACATAACTTATAAGTGGATTGTCTTCTAACTATGTCAAGTTGAGAATGTGCTTTGCCTTCATTCATTTGGGACCAGCTGTCCCCCATTGTAATTAGTCACTCCCTGAGTTTTGTTTTCCTTTTTTCTTTATTTAGTCACAGTATTGTGACTAACGACCACCCCTAGGCATGGTCTAATTCTCACAATACACTCCTGCGTGTGATGTAATGCTTTATTAAACTTTACAGCACTGACAAAGTTGAACAAAGTGCTGTACAAGTCCCACAACTTAAAAAAATTAAAAATTAAAATTGTATCCGAAGCTTTGAATTAAAATCGAATCTCGGCCCAGAAGCTTCGAATTCCAAAAAGAAATCGAAGGTCAGTCCTAGTGGATTGTCGAATTGGATCACTGTCACTCACACTTTATTGTGATATTGTAACTGGGTTTAAAATGTCTGATGAGATGCGCTGTTTTACGGATTTGATGACGTGACGTGACTTGATAAAATGAATGAGCAATTGCAAGCCTTTGACGTTTTGTAGAATTAATTTGAGAAAATGCATTTATCTGTTCAAGCACTGTTATCTGATGATGAACAAGAGGGTGATGAACATGACTGGTATAAACCAAAGGTTAATCAATTCAATGCATGTATGGATGATGTCCGAAACAGATTAAAACCTGATAAATAGTGAACCTGTATATAGCCTCCAACTCCCTCTCTGACACGTTATTTCGGGAGTCGCGCCTTGAAAACTTTGGGAACCATGTATTTATATAGTAGGCTACATGATACCTAAGCACATTATACTTACTTATTACTTATACTACTTATTCTGAAAGAGTTTAACTAATTATTTTCGCTAGCATGATCTCATTCGATTATTCATTCCATTAAGCCTACTGCCAGCAGGCACATTTAAAGAAATATAATCTGATTGATTGGGGTAATAAGGGACTTAAAATTAGCCTATAGATCAGGGGTAGGCAACCCTAGGCACGCGTGCCTGCATAGGCACGCGGGGGCATTTGCATAGGCACAGGGGGCAGCAGTTTAAAAAAAAATTAGCTTTTAAATATTATAGTGAAATATTTTGCACTGTTCTTGTTCAATGTTCGCATTTATCTTGTTGAAATCCTCCCACAGGTTCTTTTTACTACCACATATTTAATTGAGACCCTTTATTTGTTTATTATTTCAATTTAGCTGGAAATACATTGCTACATCATTCAGTAACATTTGCAAAGTTGTCTTTTTTTTTTTAATCTCTAATGCAGTTTTCTACTCACATGAAGCGATCGCTATTGTCTGTTGCACGGAATACGTTTTGGATCGCGGATTGCAGTAAGGGGATTTATCATCAGCCAATGGACATATCGATCTACCAGATGGAGATCGATAACTGGAAATGGTCTGGCGGATCCAACCGGCTCATGGTAAGATCTTTTTCACGTAAATTACAGCCCGAGCGGGCCTTGTTATGATACTCAAACCAGCCAATCAGCCTATGTGGCTACTTAGACGAACACGGTTATTGGTAATCAATAATAAGAAACAACGTACCCCCCCCCCCTTTCATGCATACATGCTTGAGGATCGTGCCGATCATATGCAGTTTGAGTTTTAACTGTAGCTTATGTATAACGGAAATGCCATTGGATATAACGTTAGTAGCTATTAGCCCTTTATCTAGCCTTCCAGGAAATATCCTAGCCGGAATCCCGTATAACGCTTATATTCACGGCGCTATAAAATGAGAACGTATTGATGCATTTTTTTTTCTTTAAGCCATTTTGAAGGAACGGTTCATGGACTCAATTGACAATGAGAATGGACAGATAGCAATACTATGAAGTATAGATTTAGCTCTACAAACAGCCCCAAGTCTGTTTACATATGCTGGTCGTCTAGAGTGATATTAGACTCATCCCAGCCGCCAATGTGTTAACTACAACAAGCAATGCCGTTTGTTATTTAAGATGAGGTCGGACTCGGCACTGACAGATTTGTGTTCATTGTGCTGCTTTTATAAAGCCTCAAATGACGGCTTACAATATTTCATGAAAGCAAAGTGTTTCGTTTGTCTAAGATTTAAAAAGGTTTAAACTTTACAGCACTGACAACGTGCTGTACAAGTCGCACAACATAAAAAAATATATAATAATAATAATAAATTAAAGTTTTATTTATAATATATTTTTTTTTAATCTCGAAGCTTCGAATTAAAATCAAATCTCGGCCCCGAAGCGAATTCCCCCGAAGCGAAATAATTCAAAGGTCAGCCCTAGCACAAGCGCATCATGCACACAGGATACTGGTGTTCTGCGTCCAGGGTGTGGTTACTGGCGGTGTCCTTCTGGATCTGCTGCTCCAGCCTCCCCACCTCCTCCTGGAGGTCCAGCAGGCCCTGGCTCACCTTCTCCTCGGTCTGGGCAAAACCTGAGAGAGGAGGAGAGAGCACAAGGACCGGTGTTAAACCCTTTCACTGTGACAATACAGAAGGTTAGCCCTTTACTATCACACAACCGACGGCGATGCGATAGTAAAGGGTTAACCTTCTGTCGTGTGGCAGTGAAAGTGTTAAAAAAGGGCATACCTCAGCAGCTGCACCTTTGTTTACATCGTTAATTTGCGTCATATTTTTGTTGTATTTAGATTTAATTTGATTGATTACACCCCGTTTATTTTCCCGCATATTTTTATATTCAGATCAAGTTTTATATTTGCCTATATTCATCTCTTTCTTCTATTACCCTGCCCATACCTGTACCTCCCCTCCCCCGTTATGATGCCCAACAAGGGGATCAACAAAATAATATCTTATCCTAGAGAAAGACGACAGTGTCTGCATTGTGATTTAAAAAAAAATATATATATAATAATAATAATCTAAAGTGGAAGAACACGTGTATAAAAAAATAAAATAAAAATCAATTGAATACAGTACTGTATTCAGGGTTCCCACACATTGAAAAATGAAATTCAAGGACTTTCAAGTACTTTTCCAAGCATTTGTTTTCATTTAAAAAAGGATACAATTCACTTTTAAATGCAGTTTATTTATAAAAAAGAAATCAGATCCAATATGTACATTTCCGACAATTAGTTACACTTTAGATTAAAAAAAATTTATTTCTTGATTCAGATAAATGTTATCATGGAATGGATGAACAAAACGTTCAATGCGAATGGTTGATTTGAATTTCAAGCACTTCAAGGACCTTGTGTGAACCCTGTGTATTACTTGCCTGTTAAAATCTTGTTGGCAGCCATCTTTGTTTCCACACATCGCTCAATGTAGGCCTGCGTGTCGTCTCTCATTTGGCTGATTGTATGGTCAGCCTTGCTGCCCAGGATGAAGTCGTTGAGCGCCTTTGACGACTCCTCCAACTCCTGGAAGTTGTGTTGAGGTTGAGCCATGGTGGACGAAGAGGACCGCTACACGGACAACAAGACGCAGGGTTCCCACAGTCAGAGACATTGCAAAATGAAATTCAAGGACTTTCAAGTACTTTTCCAAGCACTCTGCACTTTTTCATTTGAACCCTTTCACTGCCACACCACAGAAGGTTAACCCTTTACCATCACACTACCGACGATTTTAACCTGCTGTCGTGTGGCAGTGAACGGGTTAACCTTCTGTGTATTGTCGCAGTGAAAGGGTTAAAAGCACTTTTAAATGCATATTTTTTTTATATCGAATTTGGATCCAATATTTATGGCTTAAAACCAATTTCCGACAATTAGTTATAACTTTAGATTAAAAAATTATATTTCTTGATTCAGAACAATTTTATCATGGATCAACAAACAAACTTTCAATGCGAATGGTTGATTTGAATTTCATTTTTCAATGACTTTAAGCACCTTGTTAAAAAAATGGGCCGTTTAAGGAATTACATGCCTCGACATTTTTTGGTAAGGCATAACAAAAAATATTGTTTGTTTCCGGTTGCCGACCGACCCTGCCGATTTAGGTGCGACCCAATATATTTTATGAGTTTTTAAAAAAAATTATAAAAAAAAAAAAAAAAACGTTTTTTTTTTTTTAGAATAAAGTTTCATAGAAATCTTAGTCAAACCTTTAGTATTATGGATATTAAACATGCTGGCAGAGTACATGCATCCATGTTGCTGTGAACATTTTAAGAAATTCCCTATCCATAGTCGCCGTGGGAAAGAATAAAATAAAAAAATAAAATAAAATAAATTCCCTACCTACCCATGCCTTAACTGACAACCAACAGGAAACAAACAATATATTTTTTTATGCCTAAAATAAATCAAGCACTTTAAGCACTTCAAGGACCTTGTGCAAACCCTGAAGACGCTACACACGTCAAAACGAACCAATACACCGCATTTAGATTGATATCACACAATATGACAGAACGCAATGTCTAACGTCATATCTCAAAAGGCATCAATAGGCATGTTTTCAATTTGTTTGATGACTGATCAGTGACATGTCCAAATGGTAAAATAAATTGTCATTTTTGTTCCTCACATTCACCCACTAGGGCTGCACGATTAATCGTTTTTTAATCGAAATCGCGATTTGGAATGATGCAATTATCAAATCGCCAAGCCTGCAATTAAAAAAAAATATTTTTTTTTTCTTTTTTAACCAGGAAGTCCCATTGAGATACAAGATCTCCTTTGCAAGGTAGACCTGGCCAAGATGACAGCAATAACATTTGCAATACATCACACAGCAATAAAATGTGCGATACATCACACAAGAACATAATAAATGTGCATGTATACAATACATCACATGTAAACACAAAGCAGAATAGTCTACATGATAGTAAAAGTGTATAATACAGGGTAATACAGTAATTTTGCAGTTGGGACCCGACTACAGAAAGCAGCAACATTCTTCTTGTAATTTTTTTTTTAAATATGTTATAATCGCATCGCAAATCGCAATATCTGTCAGAATAATCGCAATTAGATTATTTCCCAAAATCGTGCAGCCCTATCACCCACCGACAGCAGAGGCAACCATGCAAGGAACCAACATTTGGGGAAATTAGCTTATCGTCTTCTCCAGAGAGACAAGATGATAAGATACCAGTTTCCTCTCTGTGCGTTCAGTAGAAAGTTATCTGGCTGCACGTTAGCCTAGCTAAGCTTAGCACAATGAATGGAAGCGGACAGTGCCGGTTAGCCTAGGGCTAGGCATTGTCCAACTAACAACTCTCCCGAAGGCACAGAGAGGAAACTGGTATCCATCTTCTTGTCTCTCACTGGAGAAGACGGTAAAGCTAATTTCCCAAAATGTTGGCATGTTCCTTTAACACTTTAACCGCCGAAAATGCCGGAACTCGTCATTCCCCGCCATGCTCATTCCGCCGAGGACGCCTTAACTCGTCTTTGATGTCAATATTTCAAAAATCTGTCATCGAAATCATATTTCCTTTCCGGGGCCCTGAGACACAAGTGTGATCTCCTCTCAACTCTTTAGCGGTTCAAGAGCGCCATCTGGTGGCCGATCGGCAGATCGCCAACCGGATATTAACCTTTGAACCAGTAGTACTCATGCAAATGTGGTCCGGCCACTCTCTATAGCTCCCGCGACTCCATCTTGAAACACTGGATAATAGATCGCTCGCCCTAACTCAATAAACAGCGTTATTTGGACGTATATACTATTATACAACCTGGAAATGGATCGGGCATTTCTACATCCCATAATCGAAAACGGTCTACTCCACGCTGATCGTCCAACGGCGCGAGGAACATACGGTAAGATTCAGCGTTATATTCTAACGTGTTCAATATAAACTGCTATGATGAACATATGACCCACTCTGGATGAATCATCTAACGTTGCCCACGGAATTATAAACGATCCCCCGCCCATCCGGTCATCATCAGATCATAGGCGAGTCAATCTATGAAAAAAAAGCACTTAACCCAAAAAAAATGTATACAAAAGGTTTTTCGATGGATTCCGATAGTATTGGGCGTGCTAAATAACATACTAAAAGTCGACCAAAATCGACCCCCCCGAAAGCCGCCATTTCCAAGATGGCGTCCCAGATGGCGGTGGAGATATTAAAATGGCTATATCTCAAATTGAGAATATGGTGCAAAGGATTTCTCAACTGATTCTGGTACCTCTGGGCATGTTCACTAACATACAAAAAATCTAGGAAAATACACCTTCCAGAAAGGCTTAATTTTCAAGATGGCGTCCAAAATGGCGGCAGACCAAGCTTAAAATGGCTATATATCTCAATAGAAAAAAATATATAACTATGATTTTTCACTTGATTCTGGTACCTCTAGACATGCTTGTGAACATACTAAAAATCTAGGAAAATACACCTTCCGGAAAAGCATCATTTTCAAGATGGCGTCCAAACTGGCGCCCAGGAGCTTAAAATGACTATACAAATACAAATAGCTTACTAAAAAAGGTGTTTGCACTCTCCAGCTCTCAAGCTAGCATAGTTGAAGCCTTCTTTTTGACCATTATAGTTGTTATAGTTAGAGGTGTTTGCACTCTCCAGCTCCCAAACTACCATCGTTGAAGCCTTCTTTTTCTGAATCAGTTTCCTTCTTTCTTTTCTGACCTAGTCCTGTGTTTGGGCATGCCTGGGCGTGTCTGACCTGGCAGTGTTATTTAAGCCCCAGTTTCATTCTAGTCTTTGACAGAGGTGTTTGCACTCTCAGCTCTCAAGCTAGCATAGTTGAAGCCTTCTTTTTGACCATTATAGTTGTTATAGTTAGAGGTGTTTGCACTCTCCAGCTCCCAAACTACCATAGGTGAAGCCTTCTTTTTCTGAATCAGTTTCTTTCTTTCTTTTCTGACCTAGTCCTGTGTTTGGGCATGCCTGGGCGTGTCTGACCTGGCAGTGTTATTTAAGCCCCAGTTTCATTCTAGTCTTTGACAGAGGTGTTTGCACTCTCAGCTCTCAAGCTAGCATAGTTGAAGCCTTCTTTTTGACCATTATCTGATTTCTAAAGTGATGAGTGAATTCAGTGCCCAGATCTGTCCCATTTGTAAATTGGAAGATGGAAGTGATTTTGTTGAGATTCGTCAGAAAGGTGCTGATGGGATCAATAAAGCTAGTGTTAAAAGAGGTGACACTGTTCATGTGACTGCTGGCATGAAAGTACATTCAGAATGCCGCAAAATGTACATACATAGCGGAGATATTGATTTACATTTACAGAGGAAACAGAGCGGTGAATCAAGTACCACTAATAAAAGGACTAGTACTAGGCAGTCTGAAGCTCTATTCAATAGCCAAACTGATTGCCTTTTCTGCGGCACAAATGTTCATGAAGGACGTGCCGACTACAGTTACGTGAAAACAGACAACTTTGCAAAGTCTATATTGCAAAGCTGTGATAAACGAAATGATGAGTGGTCATTCAAAGTCAAAGGTAGAATTGAATACTATAATAGTGATCTACATGCTGCAGACTGTGTGTATCATAATGCTTGTAGCACACATTTCCGGTGTGACCGTGATGTTCCCATGGAATTTCAGCCGGATTGTAATCCAAAGCGGAGAAAGTCTGGAAGGCCAAAGAATGAGGACCAAGAACAAGCCTTCTCAAAAATGTGTGCTTACTTTGAAACGAATGATGATGGACAGCTGACCGTTTCTGCACTTAGGTGTAAAATGCAAGAGTATTTGTCTAAGGCCGATTCCATCCCATATAGTAATCAATACCTAAAAACATTGCTGATGCAACGATATGCAAATAGCATATTTATTGCAGAAGGAGATGGCTTGGATTGTATTGTTACAATAAGAGAGAAAACATCAGACACTCAGATCCTACTATAACAACACAAAACAAAACAGTGATGAAGAGTCTGAGAAGAGACACTTACTTGAAACAGCTGCAAAACTCATAAAAAGTGACATAATGACTAATGTTCCACCTGTTAATGAGTACCCGACTACAGAGACACTAAAACTACAGAATGCCCTTGATTATATTCCACAATCACTCCACATTGTGTTAAAAGCTTTGTTTGTCGGTAAAGAGACAGAGCAGAAAATTGCTAGTATTGGCCACGCAATCATACAGGCAGTCCGACCACGAGCTGTCCTTGCCCCTTTGCAAATTGGCCTAGCAGTGCAAATGCACCACTTAAACCGGTCTCGGTTCATTGTAGATATGCTGAATAAGATGGGATTCTGCTCTTCCTATTCTGAACTGCAGAGGTTTGAAATGAATGCTGCAAATTGTACTGCACCAAACATGCTTGGTAAGGATGTTGATGTGTTGAACACGACCGTCTTATTTGCTGCAGACAATGTAGATCATAATATTCTAACAATTGATGGGAAAGGGACATTTCATGGGATGGGCATGATAGCTGCCTTGACACCAGGACAGAAGACAGACCAAAGGATTCCGAGGTTCAGAATTAATGAACTGAATCTTGTGCAGAGGTCAAAAGTTGTGATAATAGATCATCACTTTGCCAAACACTTTTGCAGAGACACCACATTTAAAGAACTTCCAAGACTCGCAGAATGTAACAAGGTGGTTGATCTGCTTTGGGAGTTATCGTTCAATTTCAAACAGCCTGCACCTGGTTGGCAGGGGATGATGCACATTATTCATAAGGGAGATGAACATCCAGGGCAGTCTTCAGTGAGATACTTACCAATGATAGACATGTACTCCGGAGACAAAACATGCATTCTGTCAACACTGGAGTTCATTTGTGGTCTGGCATCCAAACACCACCTTGCCCCAGTAGTTACATTTGACCAACCCCTATATTGGAAAGCAGCAGAGATAATCCTAGATTCACCAGTGCAGTCACCTCAAGTCCTTTGTCCTGCTCCTAGGAGGATTTCACACATTTATGAATTTGCTAGGAGCAATTGGTACACTGATGGACGGTACAGGACTTAAGGACATTCTAGGGGTAGTCTATGGGGAGAACTCAGTAGCCCATATGATGACAGGCAAATCAGTTCAGAGAGCATTCCGTGGCCATCTTCTGGTTGACAAATGTCTTAACCGCATGATAATATCAGAAATGGTAGATGATAGTCATGAATTTGCAGCAATGGTTGAACAGTCTGAAGCAATGTATACCTCAATAGTTAAGGGTGAAATGCCATTGGAAACAGTGTTCACATCAGAGACCCTCATTACAATAAATGAAGAGCTGGGAAAAAGGAAGATGGAACTGTGTGCTAGATCCAAAACTAGTCAGTTGTGGCTAAATTACCAACACATGTTAGAAGTTGCTAGGTCACTGATAACAGCAGATCGCACAGGTTCCTGGCGTTTGCACCTACGCGCTGTTTCTGAATGCATGCCGATATTCGCTGTGGCTGGGCATTACAATTACTTGAAATCGGCACACTTTTATGTCCAAGAGATGAGTCAGCTTCACATCAACCACCCAGATGTCTTCAGAAAATTTGAAAAGGGTTTTCATGTTATCCGTCGCAGCAGCCAATCATGGGCAGGCCTCAGCTCAGATCTTGTAATCGAAACAACATTGATGAGGTCATTGAAGACTACAGGAGGGATGACACATGGAAGTGGAATGACCGACAATCAGAGATCCCTTTGGACAATGTCAAAGGGCATAACATCAGAGTATAACACCGCAATGCAGGAGTTCTCAAACCAGACATACACAACATCAGAACAGCACAAGGATTAAACAGAGGCAAGGATGAAAAGGGATGCTGCTGACCTGGAGAAGATCACTTCAAAATAGTGATGCACGATATATCGGCCGCCGATATAATATCGGCCGATATGGCCGTTTTTTTACACATCTGTATCGGTCCGATATCAAGATAGGGCCGATATTTAAAAAAAAAAAAAAAAAAAAAAAACTTTTTTAATCTTTTTTTATTTTTACATGTTTTGGCCTTAAATAGTTTCAAAATATCAGTCATTTCTGAAAATAAGTTACAAAAGTAAAGAAATTATGAGTTTTGGAAAATAGCTCTTTATTTGATTATCATAAAAAAGTGTTTTCTATACAGAGATATCGACATCGGTAAATATCGGTATCGGCCAGAACAGCAATATTAATATCGGTTATCGGTATCGGCCACAATTTTCACATCGGTGCATCACTACTTCAAAACTTGCTATATGTTCACCTTTCTCTCCAGACTCTTCTTTAAGGAATGTTGTTACAGGTGTTGTCGCTGAGGATGGAGTGAACGTGCATGATTATGACTCTGTTGGACGCAACATCATGCACAAAATGATCGGACAGCCGGCATTCACATTTTCATTTAGTAGAAAGGATAAAGCCATAACCCTTGGACAAAAATCGTCTATCAAGGTTGCTCCTGATCAAATCATTGATTCTGCACTTCTTTTTCAACGTTTCCTTATTGTCTCCCAAACTGGAGAGCTGTCATTGGAGGAGGTTATGCGTTACGAACTCAGTCCTTTCCCTCCTGCCCTTTTTTGTATTTTATTTTTTTATTATTTTTTAAACAAACATATAAACAAACATGACAACACACGATAAGATATACAAGCATTAATTGTCAGGGCACATCCAATGAGATCACATTTTAGTTAGTTGTCTTATATAAGATATACCCCTAATACCTGTTATCTAAAAAAACCTACACACATATGCTCAGCTCGAACCCCCCCCTCCCGGACCCCACCTTGAGAAGTACCTCCACTATCCCTCGCACCTAATCAGACACTACCATTATAAGCTAGCTTTTATTCTCTCCACCACTTCTAACCACATTGACATTTTGGATTAATTGAGACCCTCCTGCCCTCTTTGAAGCCGGAAACGTCTTCCGCAAAGCTGATAAACCACAACTAGCGCACGCGATCTGTGATCATGCAAGTGATGCAATCCTAGATTCTGTACCAGAAACGGAGCATTATGTTCTTGATGGTGGTTCACTCCTTCACCGAATACAATGGAAGCACGGACAAAGCTATGGTAAAATTGCACAGTCATATGCAGACTTCACCATCCAACATTATGGCTCAGCTACAACCATTGTGTTTGATGGCTATGAGGATGGGCCATCCATTAAAGACAACACACATCAAAGAAGAGGAAACAATATTCATCCCATTGTCAACTTCACTGCTGAGACAGAGTTCTCAGGTAAGAAGGAGGAGTTCCTGTCAAGAGATCTGAATAAACAGAAACTGATCCACATGATAAGTGATGAACTGAAAGAACGGGATTGCACTGTGGTCAATTCACTTGGAGATGCTGATGTAGACATAGTAAGGGCCGCAGTGGGATCATCTCTTCTTCACACCACGACGCTGATTGGAGAAGATACTGATCTCCTCGTCTTACTTCTTTACTATGCACAGAGAGATAGCAAGGGCCTTTATTTCAGATCAGACAAGTCGAAAGCTGATGGCAGTTTTAAAGTGTACGCCATAAACCATTTGAAAGAAGTACTCGGACAGGATGTGTGTTCTCAGTTGCTGTTCATCCATGCTGTGACTGGCTGTGACACAACTTCCCGGATCTTCGGAGTTGGCAAAAAGACAGCATTCCAAAAACTTGTAAAAGGGGATCCTGTCCTTCAGGCTTGTGCCAATGCATTCACTGTACCAAACCAGACAACAGATGTGATCGATGACCTTGGGTGCCAAGCAATGGCTGTCTTTTTTGGTGGAAAGTGCACAGATTCGCTTGCAAAAATGAGATATAACATTTTCAGCAAGAAGGTTGTCTCAGCTTCATCAACGGTAACGCCTGAACGTCTACCACCAACTGAATCTGCTACCAAATTCCACTGTAGTAGAGCATACTACCAGGTCATGGTCTGGATGGGAACAGATGATGGTATAGATGCTCTAGACTGGGGCTGGAACCTGCAGGACAATAGATTTGTCCCACTCATGTCAACAATGAATGCTGCTCCAGACAGTCTCTTGAAGGTCATTCATTGTAACTGTACCACTGCCTGCAAGACACTTCGCTGCTCATGCAGAAAATATGGACTACCTTGTACTACTGTCTGTGGACCATGTCAACTTCATGAATGTGACAATCCACATAACAAGTTTCTCCCAGAGGATCCTGAAGATGATGATGAGTAGGCCTAAAGACCACAATAAGTGGGTCATTTATTTTGTGTTCAACACCAAAGCCAGCTTTTTTTTTTATTTTTTTACTTTGACCAGTCAGCTGGTTCTTTTTAGCGTTTATCGCTTTTTTCTTCGCATTCATACTTGGTCAAGTTCGACCGACAGAAGCAGGCTGAAAGGGTTCAGATGGGGGGAAAGACACTCTGGGAAAGGCACGGCTGCCGTCCGGGATTCGAACACGCTCAGCCCCAGATCCGCGCGAGCGCGGTTGTCCACGGCGCTGAAATAGCACTTGCGGTACGTGGTGAGCTACTGGAGCTCCCCAAAGCCAGCTTTCTAGGTTGAATATTGTTGACAATAATGAGTGTGCTCTCCCGTCATCCATTCAGAGTGATTGACTGATTGACACCAGCTGAGTGATTGACTCATTACGACCAGCTGAGTGTGTGTATATAAGAGCGACCTTCACAAATAAAAATGTTGCTTCCTTGATACACGAATCCTGTCTCACAGCGTTTTATTCCTTCTCTCTATATACTGTATAGTCCAGGTTATGATGTCTAGCCAATACGCAATATCCGACATTCAACAGGTTATGGGCCCAGAGCGCTAGAATCATGACGACCAGACAATCGGAAGGGAATTCGCGTTGGTCTCGTCTAGCGTTTGACGGAGATGAACAAAAGTATGAACTGTGGGAGACTAAGTTCATGGGCCATCTCCGGCTACAGAGACTAAAGGACACTCTCGAAACGGATCTCCCTGACGAGGCGTCTGCTGTCGAGTTGAGAGAAGATGGTGAGAAAAACGCATTGATATACGCAGAGCTCATCCAGTTTCTGGACGATAAGAGTTTATCACTGGTAATGCGAGAAGCGTCTGATGATGGACGGAAAGCCATCGGAATATTGCGCAATTATTATGCGGGTTCAGGGAAGCCAAGGATTATCAGTCTCTATATAGAGCTGACTACACTGCACAAGTCTAGCAGTGAAACGGTGACTGACTATGTAATTCGGGCAGAAAGGGCAATAACTGCACTGAGAAACGCAAATGAGACTTTGAGTGATAGTCTAGGGCTGGGCGATATAACGATAACGATCGCGATATATTTTAACACTTTGACTGCCAGGGGGCGTCTTTAGACGTCTTTGCTGGCCATGCTAAAGTTGCCGGGGGACGCTGTACGTCGTCTTTATATCAATATTTCAAAAATCTGCGATCGGATTCATAATGTCCCTCCGCTGGCCTGAGATTCACCAGCAGGACCCACTGAGCTCTCTGGCGGTTCAGGAGCGCCATCTGGTGGCCGATCGGCGCAAGCGCTTAACAGGAAGCGCACTAGAGGTTTTGCTAGACGTCCGTATTGCTTCCGGCCACTCGGTACATGTCCCGTGACTCTAGCTCGTCACTCTACATAGCGATCGATTGCCAATAACTCGATAAACAACATGATTTGGACGTATATACCATTATACAAGCTGGAGATGGACCGGGTAATAATATATCCCATAATGATAAAATTTCTACTCGACGATGATCGCCCAACGGCGCGCGGAGACTGGGGTGAGTTTCAGCGTGTAACGTTACCGTCTTCGATAATAACTGATATTATCAACATTTGACCCACATTAGATGATTGGTATAACGCTGCCCACGGAATTATAAACGCCCCCTCGCCCATCCGGTCAACATCAGATGACGTGTAGTAACTTCTAGAAGTACGTCTAGTTGAAATTTTTTATATCGCGCTGATTGCCATCAAACTGTATTTCATCATCAATATAATGCATTTGGGGCTATATATCACGTTCTGGAGAAAGCTGCAGAAAGAGATGAAAACATACTTATACATTAGACCATACTTTACTATGAATATGTGAATGAAAAAGTTTAACGTTGCTACACAATGAACAATACATATAGGACTTTGAATGGGCCCTAATAATGGCAATGTAGCAATAGAATTTAAAAAGTTATAGCCCTGCAAAGAAGGGGACTTTCTCCATAGACAAATAGCGCTGGCAATCTATGGTATATCATTAATTTAACCTTAGGCAACCAAAGTGTTAATAATCGATATCGAATATCGAAATAAAATAAAAAATCTAAAAATCGTTTTTTTTTTTTTCCTGCAACAGGGCAGTTTTAAAACCAGAGACAGTGGACAGACTTGTCTTTCTTGCCTGCAACTTAAAGTAATGGCTTTGCTTGTCCAAATGACAATACTGACCAAATTCAGATTTCTTTTTCTCTTGTCCATTTATTTTGTTTGCTTTCTAATTTAAAATACATTTTGAAACCGTCTGTACACAGTAGGCTATGTGTGCTAGCAGAACTAGACTCCAGTCACGAGTCACAGTGCACATGTGCGGTGGTTTGTCCACCAAAAAAGCGCCAAAAGATCGAAAATAAACTAGCAGAGCCAGAACTGTTCAACTCCTCTGGAGCCACAGCCAGCAGAGAAGCCGGTTTACTTTAGCTTTTAAACCAGCTGCAGTGCAGCCTGAGAACTGGAGTGTGAGGGGATGTAACACTAAAGATGGCGGCAATGACAAAGAATTGCTGCAAAATAAACATACATCTGTTGTTAAAAAAATACAAAAATAAAATGTTTTTTTTTTTTTTTATACTTATAACAATTCGATAATTATCGATATCGAGAAATAAAATAAAATTATCATATCGTTATCGCGATATGATTTTTTTCCATATCGCCCAGCCCTATGATAGTCTACTCGTGGCTATGGTATTAAAACGACTGCCCGAGGCATTTAAACCCTTTGCGATACATGTCACACAGAGTGATGAGACTATAGTGTTTTCTGAGTTTAAAACTAAGCTCAGGAGTTTTGAGGACACTGAGAAAATGCGCGTTACCACATCGGATGACAATGTTATGCGAGCCCAAGCCCTGTCTGACCGGGGTGCACAGAATGCCCAGAGCGCGCGCATTCAGAGCACACAGCGTACAGACATTATATGCTACAGATGTGGCCAAAGTGGGCATATGAGAAGGACCTGTCGACGCAAGCTGTGGTGTCACCACTGTAAAAGCTCCACACATCAAGGGGCGACCTGCAGACAGGAGCAGAACGATGCGCGAGGCGTGTGTGAAAGTGAGTTGTCATGACAACAACACATATGCGTTTCTGACGAGGGAAGGCGATCCAGGACGCGGTGTTAAGAAGAAGGGCCTGATGGTGGACACCGGTGCGACTGCGCATATAATCACTGACCTGGCCAAGTTCAAGGTGTTCGATGACGGATTCCAGGCCGAGTCTCACTGCGTGGAGTTGGCTGACGGCACAAGGAGCAACGGGGTCGCAGAGCGCAGAGGGGACGCGGAGGTGTGCTTGATTGACAGCAGAGGCAGGCGACTGACTACAACACAGAGGGGCGCTGTACATCCCCTCATTCCCGCAGGACATCTTCTCTGTGAGAGCAGCCACCACTGGTACTGGAGCCACTGTGATCTTCAGACAAGGAGAAGACGTCCTACAGCACAGAGACGGTACTGAATTTCACATCCATGAGCATAATAGGCTGTATTATTTGCCCATGGTGGATGACCAATGTGATCAGAGCAAGGGCTGTTTTGATATACAGACATGGCATGAAATTCTAGGACACTGCAATTATGCTGATGTTGAGAAACTCCAGCCTATTGTTGATGATATGACTATTAACACTTTCTATGCCGGGAAACGTCTTTAGACGTCATTCCCGGCCATGCTCAAGTTGCCGGAGGACGCTTTACGTCGTCCTTATATCAATATTTCAAAAATCTGCGATCGGATTCATATGTCCCCTCCGCTGGCCTGAGATCCACCAGCAGAACCCACTGAGCTCTCTGGCGGTTCAGGAGCGCCATCTGGTGGCCGATCGGTGCAATCGCTTAACAGGATGTGCCATAGAGGTTGTGCTAGACGTCCGTAGTACTTCCGGGCACTCGCTATAGGTCCCGGGACTCTGGCTCGTCACGCTACACAGTGATCGATTGCCAATAACTCGATAAACAACATGATTTGGACGTATATACCATTATACAAGCTGGAGATGGACCGGGTAAATTTACATCCCATAATGATAAGACTTCTACTCTACGATGATCGCCCAACGGCGCGCGGAGACTGGGGTGAGTTTCAGCGTGTAACGTTACCGTCTTCGATACTAACTGCTATTATCAACATTTGACCCACATTAGATGATTGGTATAACGCTGCCCACAGAATTATAAACGCCCCCTAGCCCATCCGGTCAACATCAGATGACGTGTAGTAACTTCTAGAAGTACGTCTAGTTGGAATTTTTTATATCGCGCTGATTGCCATAAAACTGTATTGCATCATCAATATAATGCATTTGGGGCTATAGATCACGTTCTGGAGAAAGCTGCAGAAAGAGATGAAAACATACTTATACATTAGACCATACTTTACTATGAATATGTGAATGAAAAAGTTTAACGTTGCTACACAATGAACAATACATATAGGACTTTGAATGGGCCCTAATAATGGCAATGTAGCAATAGAATTTAAAAAGTTATAGCCATGCAAAGAAGGGGTACTTCTCCATAGACAAATAGAGCCGGCAACCTATGGTATATCATGAATTTAACCCAAGGCAACCAAAGTGTTAAAGGGAAAATTGACAAGTCTAAACTGAACTGTGAAGTGTGCACTCAGGGAAAGTTTGTACAAAGCTTCAACAGGAAGCCTGATGTGAGAGCCAAAAAGGTTCTAGAGTTGGTGCACACAGACCTAGCAGGTCCTATTGACCCAGTGTCCATAGATGGGCATAGATTTACACTTTCGTTTACTGACGACTACTCAAGTACTGCGTTTATCTATCATCTGAAGCATAAGAGTGATACTGTGCAAGCAACAGAGCAGTTCATAGCTGACACCGCCTCATATGGGAGGATCAGACGCATCCGGTCTGATAATGGTACAGAATACACTGGTAAAGAGTACCAAGGGCTACTGAGGAAAAATGGTATAAAGCATGAGACGTCATCACTAGGGCTGCAACGATTAGTCGACATAATCGACGTTGTCGATTATAAAAAAATCGTTGACGAGAAATTGTTGCGTCGATTAGTCATTATTAAAAAAAAAAAAAAAAAAAAAAAAAAAAAAATTTTTTTTTTTTTTTTTTTTTTTTTTTTTTTTGTGCACTACCTATCTTTGTGAGAGTGGCTTCTCAGGGTTCCAGACAACATCATAACATGATGATCCCATAGCAAATTTTGGACATTGAAAACATTGTTCCCCTGCAGGAGATGATGATCAGACTAGACACACAATACATTACACACGCACTCCTCTCACTCACACACAGCGATCACAGTAAGACACACACATACACACTCCTCTCACTCACACACAGCGATCAGAGTAAGACACACACACATACACACTCCTCTCACTCACACACAGCGATCAGAGTAAGACACACACACATTCACACTCCTCTCTCACACACAGCGATCAGAGTAAGACACACACATTCACACTCCTCTCACTCACACACAGT
Organism: Notolepis coatsorum; assembly: GCF_963971535.1. Classification (NCBI taxonomy): domain Eukaryota; kingdom Metazoa; phylum Chordata; class Actinopteri; order Aulopiformes; family Paralepididae; genus Notolepis; species Notolepis coatsorum. Next base: position 112,019,133 of record NC_140178.1, on the reverse strand, counting down.
GATCAGAGTAAGACACAGACACATTCACACTCCTCTCACTCACACACAGCGATCAGAGTAAGACACACACACAAATTACACAGTACACACACTCCTCTCACTCACACAGCGATCAGAGTAAGACACACACACATACACACGGACTCCTCTCACACACAGCAAACAAAAGTTATTTAAAGTACACTTCCACTTTAATTTGTATTATTTAATTTATTTATCTTGTTATGAGTGATTGCTGTATTGTTCTTCAAATACATTTTCATTTAAAGTGGCTTAAAGATCCAAATTCAAATGTTTCATGAGTCATTATTTTAATTTGCTATGGGATCATCATGTTATGATGTTGTTGCTTGGTCCTGACAAGAGTCTCAAAGTCTGGGGTGATGGTAGACAAGCAACTCTGAGGTCATGCTCAATGTCCAATCTGTTCCTCTGCTGTGTCTTCAGCTGGACCAGAGCTGAGAAGCCACTTTCACAAAGATAGGTAATTAAAAAAAATGTGTTTACATTGGTTTTCGATTAGTCGACTAATCGAAAAAATAATCGGCAGATTAGTCGACTACCAAATTAGTCATTAGTTGCAGCCCTAGTCATCACCATATTCGCCACATCTAGGCCTGCCACGATAACACATTTTGCTGGGCGATTAATTGCCCCCGAAAATATCGCGATAAGCGATATTATTGCGACCGGTTAGAGAATTTTTTTTGAGAAATTTATTTCCCAAAACTTTTATTTTGAAGCCCACCGCTCCGTCTTTTCCGGTGTTTTAGACTTTTATTTTGAAGCCCACCGACCGGACCGGAAGTATTGTTGTGATTATCCTAAGCAGAACCTATGAGCCTACAACTTGTCTCGTCCGGTTATGTTTTTGAGCTAATGATAAAACAAATTGTTGGTGAACAACTAACTTTAGGTTAGTTTTAACGTTAGCTACTAACGTTAGATGCAGCTACTACAGGCAATCAACGATGAGGAGGAAGCGTCAAAGCAGTATATAATAGAATAGCTGTGGTGCGTAAGCACTGCAGCACGACTCGAAACTACCGGAGTGTTATAATAAATTAATTCATGTTTAACTTGTCCCCGTGTCCAGTCCTTTGACTAGCCCCACCCGTTCATTGTAAACAATGATGCATGTAATTGTATTAACGTTATTCTGTGTTGTACTTGTAGCTATGCTATACGTTGTATTTCGTTTGTTAGCTATTTAGCTAATGTTGTTAGCATGGAATGAGAATCAAAGCTCTATCTTTCATCTTTATTTAGCAGTCCAGTTTCTCCGGGCAGTAGCGAGTAACTACTTGGGTCTAAAAATAGCTAACGTTACACTACAAATAATGCTACTTGGTTAAAAGGAACAACACTATTGAGAAATGTAGTTAAGCTATATGTGGCGTTGCCCCACGGAGCTCCCGTGCTGTACTCTAGTAACGTCAGCGGCCCGCCTCCCAACACGGACAGTGACTGACAAGGGGCACTGGTTCCGCCTCATTAAAACAAACGCGCAAATAGCAATTAATCGCGCCCGTCAAAATCATTGCATTCATTTTAATTATCGCAGCAATTAATCGATTTATTGCTTATCGCGGCAGGCCTAGTCGGAGGAAAGCATGCGACAGTCTCCGGTCTCCCGGACCAACAGTAGGGGAAAGTACGCAACAACCAGGAAGGGTGGGATGGGAGAAAAATCGGGAAAAAGGAGGGGAAGAAAGATTTAAAAAAAAATTAAAAAAAAATAAACGCTAGATTATCGATAGTACATTTCTCGTGGCTGGCACTCAAAGTGTTAAAGGCCAACTTGCAGGTTAAACCCTACTCTTCAATACTTTTTCATTCACACATTCATACGAAATACCGTCTAGAGCAGGGGTGGGCAACTTTGTATATGGTGAGTAGGGATGGGTACCGAATTCGGTACTTTTGAGGTACCGAACCGAAACACGTCGGTACTACCGAGTATCGAATCAAGTGAGAAACCGAAAAAAAAAAATAAAAAAATAAAAAAATATTTTTTATTAATTTTCTTTTTTACTTTTTTTTTTTTTTTTTTTACTTTTTTCTTTTCATGTCAACGTTCACACGCACAATATATGCTTACCTAGGATTTTACTTGATTCAACAACAAAGCAGTCGGAGCAATGACAAGCCGAAAACTGTCGAAATTGTAGTTATTTGAAGTTTGGATTTTTTTTTACGACTGAGGTAGGTAAATAAAATTTCGACAGTTTTCGGCTTGTCATTGCTCCGACTGCTTTGTTGTTGAATCAAGTCAAATCCTAGGTAAGCATATATTGTGCGTGTGAACGTTGACATGAAAAGAAAAAAGTAAAAAAAAAAAAAAATAATAAAAAAAAAGGATTAATATATTTTTTTTTTTTTTTTTTTTTTTTTTTAAAGTACCGAAAAAAGGTACCGTTGGGTACCGGTATCGATTCACAGGTACCGGTACCGGTACCGGTATCGGTTCAAATGTGAAAGGTACCCATCCCTAATGGTGAGGGCCACAAAATGTCCACAATCAATCTGGGGGGCCGCATTGTTTATCGGCAGTCCCGCCAGTAGTACCCCATCACTCAAATAGCCCTAATAGTCACAAGGTATATAAACAATTATAATTTGTTGTAACTTTGTTTTTATTCCATTTCAAATGCATTTAGTAATGCAATTTCAACTTTATGAATTTATAAACAGCTGAATTTAAAAGTATTGCTGTGTAACCCCAAATATATACAAAAATGATCAATTATAATTAAGGCTTCTAATAAAATAAATTTATGAACTTAAAGCCCACTGCTCAACAAACACAAAGCAGTATTCCTGCTGCATTTCACAGTAAATCAAAAGTGCAATAATAAATTATTTTGTTAAATGTATAAACTTTTATCCTGCTACTAAACAAAACATTATAACACTGAAATGCATGTTATGGATATGAAGCACTCAGGAATGTTTTGTTTAGTAGCAGGATAAAAGTGTATACATTTAACAAAATCATTTATTATTGCACTTTTGATTTACTGTTGTAGTGAAATGCAGCAGGAATGCTGCTTTTTCTTTGTGTTATTAGTGTTATCTGAACACTACAAAAGTAAACAAGTAAAGTGCAAGTAAAGTAAAGTGCAATACTACATGCCTCCCATTGACCCTTTATCAAACTGGCATGACATTCACCCTCGCCCCACAGTGGGTCAATAATGGTTATAATAATAATAATAATAATAATAATAATAATAATAATAATAATAATAATAATAATGGTCCCCTCTCTACACCTCTCCATCATCTCCCCCCCCCTCTCTACACCTCTTCATCATCTCTTCCCCCCTCTCTACACCTCTTCATCATCTCCTCCCCCCCCCCCCCTCTACACCTCTTCATCATCTCCTCCCCCCCTGTCTTTAATGAGACACTTGTGGTCTCTCTTGTTGGCGCACAATAGCAGGAATGTCAACTTCAATGTTTGTGCATGCAATCTGCATCAGATGAAATAATGTTTCATCCGACAGCCTGTTTCTCTCCTTTGACTTGATGTGCTTCATGTTTGAGAAATTGCTCTCGCATATGTATGTGCTCCCAAACATACTGGCCATAGAGAGGGCAAAGTCCCTGAGGAGTGGGAAGCAGGGCTCAGGTAGCAGTTTCCAAAATGAAATTCCCCTCTCATTTCTCTTTGCTTGAAAAAAAGGATCTGACTGTAGCTCGCACAGTTCAAGCTGCAACGGTGGGGGCTGCTCTGACACCGTAGCGGTGAGGGGGCCGGCAAACAGCGCTATCCGTGACTGCATGCCGTTGAAATCTTCAAACCGATCATTGAATTGCATTTCCAGTGTTTCAATGTCGCTCCTGTACTTTCCAACGGCTCAGCCATCGGATTTCTGTGTGTAGCTGCAAGTCGCCATAATCAGTGTCCATCTCTTCCAAAAAGGAGACAAACTTTCTATGGTTTAGTGACCTGTTGCCTCCACGAATTAGATTGGTAACCTTGGTAACCAAATCCATAACATGGCTGTATAGTCAAGCTTCTTGGCACAGAGAGCCTCCTATATCAGATAAAAAAAAAAGAAACGATTTAACGACTCTCGCATATAATTTGACTACACTCGATTCGCATTGGTCATTATTAGTGACCCACAATAGATGGAAATTATGTTAGCGAACTTACCTGATGTATAATGCAGTGCAGCATTGGACACTCAACGCCACTCTGCCTTAGAAGCCCAGCGAATCCTGTGCGTTTTCCTTTCATTGCCGGTGCTCCATCGGTAACAACAGCCGACAGTTTATCAAAACCCCCATATTGCTGCACGGCACTTTCAACAGCGTTTCATATGTCCACACTAGGGCTGACCCCTATTAATCAAATAGTCGACTAATCGATCGAAAGGAGCCATAGTCGACTGCCAACTCTTCTTAGTCGAATACAATACAAAATTTTTTTTAAAAAAAAATGTAAAATTTAAAAATATTATAATTTTTTTTTATATTGGCCTGGGGCCTCATGAAACGTCGGTGAGGGCCGCATGCGGCCCGCGGGCCGCCAGTTGCCCCTCCCTGGTCTAGAGTATAAATATGTTTTTATCGTTTTCTGCAGTATTTCCTAGAACGTGAGATATAGACATAAATGCATATATTAGATTATCAAATGCCGTTTGATACCGATCAACGTTATATAAAAAAATTTCAACTCACAGAGCTAAAACTGGGAATGAGGTTACTCTGCTAAGTTGTGACGCTACCTCATATCGCAGATCTGATTGGTTAGGTAGTAATTTAGGATATTTAAAATGTCTTATTATGCTATTATCATTATATTGGTAAAAAAAATTAAAGGTTTATTGAAAACTTTTGGGAAATACATTTCTCAAAAGAAAACTCTCAAAACCGCAATAATATCACTTATCGCAATAATTTCTGGGACAATTAATCGCCCAGCTAAATGTGTTATCGTGACAGGCCTAAAAACAACGACTTTCCACGAGTGCGGTCCCTACTCCCTTTTTTGTGACTTAATTAATGTTGGACTACGCACCTGTCTGAGCGCAGTGGTTACCCCTTTTTCTACCCGATGAGAGTAAATGAGTTTACTCTCAACTGTAAAACTAAATTAATGTGTGCACAACTGTTTCAAGTTTGGGGATTTGTGTGAGATTATGTGCAAAATAAATCAGCATATTGTTTTGTGTCTCTTTAACCCTTTCACTGCAGCACTTACCAACCGGTTAACCCTTTCACTGCGACAATACACAGAAGGTTAACCCTTTCACTGCAACAATACACAGAAGGTTAACCCTTTCACTGTGACAATACACAGAAGGTTAACCCTTTCACTGCCACACTACAGAAGGTTAACCCTTTCACTGCCACACTACAGAAGGTTAACCCTTTCACTACCACACTACAGAAGGTTAACCCTTTACTATCACACTACCGACGGTAACCGTAAACATTAGTTTTAATAATGCACCAGGATAGGGTGTTCCTTGTACAATTTGCAGCATTTCGTTCTAAGAATCTCTTTCATATACTACAAGCTAAGTTGGTTGTAACTGAAACGTCCCTAAACGAATCGATATTGATTCTAATCGGGACCTTGTGAATTGGAATCGAATAGAGAAATCAGCCTACTATATACGTCTACTATGAATGCAGCAGCGCTAATATGTCATCGCAGAACAGAGTGGCTTCTATGACACACTTGATGGGTGTGTTTAGCTGGGGTGGAGGGTGTAGAAAAAAATTCTTATTGGGGACTGGAACACGGATATGCTACGTAAAGCAGCACCCGTCTTCAAGGCCTTCAGTAGGTTCTCTGATCTGCACGGTTTCAGCCAGCTAATCACCCAACCCACAAGGGTAAGTGATTCAACACAAACCACCATTGACCTCATTTTGACCTCTGACAAGTCCATGATCTCCAATAAAGGGGTGATAGCATGCGGGTTAAGTGATCATTATATGATTTTCTGTACCCACAAAAAGCTAAAACAAAAAGCCGGCTGTCACAAAACAGTCACATCTAGGGACCTCAAAACCTACTCTAGAGAGAGGCCTTTAACCAAGAACTGGAGAGCATGGACTGGTCAGATGAACTCAGTGGTACACAGGTTGAAGAAACATGGCTTGGATTCAAGACCAAATTCACAACAATACTTAACAACATGGCACCCCTAAGAACCAGCACCGGCATAAACGTTCACGATGCGAGTGCACCGGTGGAATAAGTCTGCATCGGCTACAATTCAGGCTGAACTCGCGATGCATCTTGTTGTAGCGTCTTTGCATTGGTCAAAACCGATTCATTCATATCATTTCCTCACATCTAGGGATGCCCCGATCACGTTTTTTGCTACCGATACCGATCACCGATCGTCTTGAGCCATATCGGCCGATATCGATCGTTTTTGATAAAAAAAAAAATGGTATATACATTTTTTTTAATATAAAATATATATATTATATAATCATACTTGTAGTTGTATTATCTGCGAGACATCGCCACCACGCAACAAGTCAAAATGCTCGCTATCTGCAAACAGCTCCACTGTCTGTGTGTACTCGAGTAGCCTCCAGCTACGGCCAGGATTCTCCGGAGCTGCAGCTGGACCCTATTGATCACATTCAACATGCCCTCAGCTCGAATACGCATCGAATCAGTGTTATAAGACATTGATATCAGGAGCTATCTGTAGCTACTGCTAGTCGGCTATATAACGTTAAGACAACGCCTCAGTGAACTATTTAGTTTAATGGGACGTTTCGTTTTGAACAGTGAGCTAACATAAGCTAACGTGAGCTATCATGCACTACTAGACTTACTGGAGCATTTGTTGATATCAGGAGCTATCAGTAGCTAGCCGGCTAGATACAGTTAGTCGTTAGACAATGCCTCATCATGTATTAAACTAAAAGTTAATAGTTGACTGGGTCATTTTGTAACGGTAGCTAACGTTAGCTCACGGAAGTCCCAGTGTCCCACTAGACTAGACTATACTAGTGTTTACAGTACACGGGTGCAGGAGGATGAGGAGCAGACGCCGCTGCTCTCTCCGTGTGTCTGAGACAGAACTCAGTGAGTGAAATCTCCGCTCAGAATTGGATCATGTTTTGCGATCGGATTTGACGATCTGCGAAAATAAAGCATTATCACCGATCACAGATCGCATATTTATCCTGATTATCGGCCGATAACGATCGGTGGCCGATCGATCGGGGCATCCCTACTCTCATCCACTTCTGTCAGCAGTGCACTGTGACTGCACACAGCAGATACTATCTTTGCTTCGCTACTACAGAAGGCGAGAGCCGCGTCACAGTTATCAACAACAAACAGTGGAAGTCAAGGAGGAGGAGACATGAATAGAATTAATCAACTGGCTAACGCCAGTTAGCCGTTCAGCTAATGCTAAACTACAGTGTCTAACTAACTAACGTGACTCTGCAACACCAGTTCCATTAGTGAGGAAATGGGGGGGGTATATTGAAGACGCTTGACAACAGGTTCAAAGATAACTTCACATTTATTGGCAATTCGTTTCTTTATATCGCTTCCTCCAGGTTCCAACTGTGTTGACAAAATGCAATCCTGGTGTGGTCAGCTACGGAGCATCAGAACGCTCAAACTCAAACGCTCTTAGGGCTGGGCGATATGGCAAAAAATCATATCGCGATAACGATATGATAATGTTATCATATCACTCGATATCGATAATTATCTAAATTGTTATAAGTACATTTTTTTTTTTTTTTTTTAAACAACAGATTTATTTTGCAGCAATTCTTTGTCGTTGCCGCTATCTTCAGTGTTTCATCCCCTCACACTCCAGTTCTCAGGCTGCAGCTGGTTTAAAAGCTAAAGTAAACCGGCTTCTCTGCTGGCTGTGGCTCCAGGGGAGTTGAACAGTTCTGGCTCTGCTAGTTTCTTTTCCATCTTTTGGCGCTTTTTTGGTGGACAAACCACCAAACCACAGTGACTGGAGTCTAGCTCTGCTAGCACACATAGCCTACTGTGTACAGACGGTTTCAAACTGTATTTTAAATTAGAAAGCAAACAAAATAAATGGACAAGAGAAAAAAATCTCAATTTGGTCAGTATTGTCATTTGGAAAAGCAAAGCCATTACTTTAAGTTGCAGGCAAGAAAGACAAGTCTGTCCACTGTCTCTGGTTTCAAAACTGCCCTGTTGCAGGTCACAAATAAAAATATAATAATAATAATAATAATTCGATATATTTTTTTTCCGGATTTTTTCCCCCCGATATCTATTAAAATATATCGCGATATTTATTGTTATCGTTATATCGCCCAGCCCTTCTCTCCATCTCTCTCCCCCTCTCTCGCTTCTGCGCACGCACACACTCTCTCTCTTTCTGTTCAATGATTTAAAGTGGCCAAATGTTACAATATAAATACTAATTGGATAGTTGATGACAAACATTTAATTTCATTATCTGAAATATTATAAAATCATTAAGTCTGCTATAAGCCATTATCCCTTTGTGTGTGATTATTATTGTCTCACAGTAGTGTGTATTGTGTGTGTGTGTGTGTTTTAGCTAAAGTGGATAGAAAACACAGTACTATGCAAAAGTCTTCTTAGGCACCCAAGAGTTTTTATATAAATTGTAGATTATTTTATTTTTAATAATAATATAAGCTGCATATAAGGAATATAACCAAATCCTCTGTCATTCCATAAAATGTTATCATTATTTTGCATTGTGTTGAATCGCATCATATGGCCCTGAATCACATTATGTTGAATCAAATCGTATCGAATCGTATCGTATCTCAACAGGGGGTGAATCATATCGCATCGCCCGGTGCTTCAAATCTATCGTTAATGTATTGTATCATTGGCACCGTATCGAGATGTGCATCGCATCGGCCTCAGTGATGGAGATGCACATCACTAGTAAACTCCATGATCAAAACCGCAAAAAATTATTTCATCAATGACAAAACCGAGGAAAACAAAAACAAACCATGTGAACTTTGGAAATTACTCAATAATCAACTAGGCTGCAGTAAAAAACTTAAAACCAGATTCTCAAACATAAACATAAAGACGGACAACACGCTCATCACAGACAAGCTGGATGTAGCCAATAAGGCTGAGCCCGAACGTTCGAACGTTCGTTCGTTCCGCTGGCATTCGGACTTTAATTAATGCATTCGGACGTTCGGGGGAAAAAAAATAAAAAAAGGAGGCGCGGGTGAGGCGATGTGAAGAGGCGCGTCCCCGCGGCGGCGCGCGGGGTGGAGTCGAGGCGAAGATGCGCGTCCCCGCGGCCCGCGGCGCTCGGCTCATTATTCAATCATGGCAGCTGCAAGTGGGAAGACTTCACCTGTGTGGAAACACTTTAAATTAACAGACGACAAAGTAAAGGCTGTGTGTCAAATCTGCGACAAGCAGTTGGCATTCCACGGTGGCACATCCAACCTGGCTGCTCATTTACATCATGCAGGTCCCCCATTTTCATTTATCTGCATTGGTGCAATAAATCCCGCTTTTGGAAATAACTTGTCTCATTTGATCCTTAAATCAAAAGGTAGAAGACCTATCGAATATTCAATGGTAATTTATTTCAGTTGTTTTTTTCCAGGGGTAATGAAATTAATCTATAGTATACAGGTGCCAAGTGTCTATAGTCTAAATGTTTTATTACGATACTAGACAGTAAAGTTAAAATGCACAATAACGTGTAATATATAAATCATTGTTTATGCTTCATGTTCATCCCCCCCTCTGTTCTGAGTGACTTCTGAGGCGATAGAAACATCGCCAAGTGCGCAACGCTCGAACGCAGCCAATTGAAAAATGCACGAAAAGCAATCAAATGTTGAAATGTATAAAAAAAAACGATATATATAAATGGGATTATGATATCACAATACTATCCAAATATATGCACTGGATAAAATGTATATTACGTTCACACTAATATAACTGTTTAGAATAGAATAGTATATTGGGTGAGTGCGGCTGGCTTTCGTGTGACATCACGTCCGGGAGCGGGAGTCAACCAGGAAAATCTATAATAATCACAGATACATTCAGTCAATACTGGATCTAACTAAATGGATTTATGGATTGGATACACATTTATGGACATTTCAAGCCCACCAGACCAGAAAGCTTCGGTTATTCCAATTCATACGGCGATGTTCTACCGGGACAAAAAGTGAGTGCGTGATAACATGTTTGACTGCTGTCTTTTCCCTTTGTTTAATTACATGTTTACATGAACAGCCACCACTGTAAACAATTTTTTTTCACCAATAGATTATGCAATGCCGCCCTCCGTAGGATCTATAATAATACAATAAAAAAAAAAAAATTATATATAAAAAAAAATATATATAATAAAAAAAAAATTATTAAAAAATTTACAAAAAACGAACGTTCGAACGTTCGTTCGTAGACCCTGGCGAACGTTCGAACCCTAAAAACAGGGTTCGGGCTCAGCCTTAGTAGCCAATTACTTAAACATCTTCTTCACAAACATAGCCACAACACTGGTAAACAAACTACCTCCCACTCAGGGCATTATGGGGTAGAACACATAGTAGCATACTACAAAAACCTAGGGGTCCGCAAATACGACTTCAAACTATAAATGGTAACAACCGATGAGGTACTCAAAAAACTGAGCGCCCTCCAACCTAACAAGGCCACTGGCCATGACAACATCCCCTCCAAATTCCTCAGAGACTTAGCAGCCGCCATCACCCCAGTCATCACACACATAATAAACCTCTCTATAAAACAGGGGCACGTCCCCAAGGACTTCAAAATGGCTAGAGTGACCCCTCTGCACAAAAAGGGCAGCAAATTAGACCCAGGCAACTACCGCCCTGTTTCTATTCTTACCTCCATCTCGAAAGTCATGGAGAAATTGTCTACGAACAGGTCGAAAAGTACCTGGCGGAAAAAAATCTAATCTACGAATTCCAATCTGGCTTCAGAACATCCCACTCCACTGACACATGCCTTCTCTCAAACAAGAGGTGGACGCTGGCAAATACTGCGGCCTGGGTCATGCTGGACCTACAAAAGGCCTTCGACACTGTCAATCACTCCATTCTGATTGACAAGCTAAAAGCAATTTAGCTTGTCAGTGAGCTGGATGCAATCCTACCTTGAGGGGAGAGAACAGATGGTGGAGGTAAACGGTACTCTATCCCCCCCTCTCACAGTGAGCTGTGGTGTTCCACAAGGAAGCATACTAGTAGGGCCGCTACTGTTCCTAATTTATGCAAATGACATGTCGTCAGCTTGTGACTGCAACTTGTTCTTGTTCGCGGATGATTCAGCCCTGCTGGTCTCTGACAAGAACAAGTTACAGGTTGAAAAAACCCTCAGCTCTGAACTCCAGATCCTTGAGTTCCTCCTGTATCGGTATTATCATAGCTACAGGCACTCTGCGCTTTGGCAGTTTCACTGGCGGCACTCTGTCATCTATCTCTATTTTATACTCTCCCTCCATGCATCCATCTCCGGTGAACACATCCCCAAACT